>NW_005363061.1:197302-197769 GCF_000412655.1 Myotis brandtii
TGTGTATGACGCTCAGCCTCGCTGACGCACGAGGCAAGTAGTCCCTGGAGGAGCCCCAAGAGCTGCAGCGCTCCGTGGGGGGATGGGGCTCCCGGCTCCACTCCCTCGCGCTTCCCTGCTCCGCCGTGGAGTTTGCTCCAGTTCGGGGTTTCTCTGCTGCAGTCAAGGAAAGCGCGTTTAGACCCACGCGCTGCTGTTGCTCTCGGCCCTTGCCGAAAAGAACGATCAAGGGGAAACATGCCCACTGTTCGTAGCTGGAAATTTTTGGATCTCACCACCCCCCGTGCGTTTGGCGGCTGCCCTGGGCTGGAACTGTCTGTAATGAGAATAAAAGTCGGGGTGGGAGAGATGGGGAATGGGCGATGAAAGGAGGAACTGGGGAGCAGCGGACAGGGCACTGGCCTCCCTCCCCGCACTCCGGTCCCACCAAGTCACAGTGACCCAGAGCCGCGTGGCCAGGGCCCGGG
>NW_005363061.1:199136-207424 GCF_000412655.1 Myotis brandtii
TCCATTTCCCCGCCGCACGCTCGCGCTCAGCCTGGGTACCCCAGAGCCCCCCTCTCCCTCCAAGTGTGGCCGCTCCTGGGTGGGGTGCATTCCCCCCTGTCCGCCCCCCTCAGTTCTCAATCTCCTAGAGACTGGCTAGAATTTTCTTGTTCCTCCAAAACACCTAACTCTCATCACCACTGAGTAAATCAGAGGCAGGAGGGATACAGGCCTTGTTTTTCTGCTGCTTTTCCCTTGTAAAAAGGGGCAATAATTAATAGGGTTTGTATCTGGCCGGGTGAAGCCTGAGGGATGAAGGGTGGACAGTCCCCTTTTGAACCGGTCACTGCTGGCTGTCCTCTGGCCACTGAGCCGGAATTCACCATTTGGGCTTAAGCTCTTTATCCTCTTTAGTGTTTTCAGGGAAAACTGGGCCAGAAAAAAAGTACCTTGAGAGCAGTAGCAGTGGGTGGACTGATGGGGTGAGGTGCACGGGAGGAAGAGCCCTGGGCTCCTTCCCTCCTGTCCAGGGGATGGACTGTGTCCTTGACCAGAAAGGGAGGGGAAGGTGGGGGCAGCGAGAGGAAGGGCAACTGGCAGGCCCTTTCCCAGCCCCCAGGGAACTAGAACCCCATCCAGCAGGCTTCAACTTGGGGGCCAGCGGCGAGGGTCTTGGGGGCCTGCTCAGTACACTAACCTTTCCCCCCCCCCCTCCACCCCAAGAGTGGGTCCCTCATCTTAGATTTTCCAGCAGAAAAACACCCCTGTTGCTTTCTTGGGCACCTGTCCCCATCCCCCTCTTAAGGGGAGGGGGAAGCAAGCTTGTGTGGAGGGAGGGATTAGAGAGGTTTAGCGCTCGGTAGGGGAGCTTTGCTGGGAATCTGGTAAGTGGAGAGCAGGCCTTACAGTGGGAGGAGATGCAAACAGTTTTAAGTGTTGGAAGGGGACGTGCAGGTGTCAGAGGCAGTTTTTCCTCCCCTGCCCGGGAACCTTTTCCCAGGTTCCTCTCGGGTCTGGTTACTGGGACTTGGATTAGAAGAGGCGTGAGGTTTGGGCCCCGCTGGCATCGGCCGTCAGATTGTCGGCCTGGCGCCTCCCCGCAGTTTATCTGGGAATTTCTTTGGCCAAGAGGCCCGGGGAACTGGCTTTTCATTCCTGCCCTTACTTTCTTGGCTGTTGGGATGCTGGAGCCGAGCCCGCTGGGCGTTGAATGAAAAGGCTCTTTTCTTTTTGAATCCACCGAACCTACAGCAACTCCAGACGGAGACCACCAAGCCCCAGGAATACAGATTAAAGCCGCAGGGGCAGCGGGGTGGGAATGTGACCTTATCCATTCCCGTCCGCCGCCCTCAGCCGGGAAGAACTCATTGGAAGCAGATCCTTCATTCAGCGGTCATGGGAGGTGGTGGGGAGAAAGGGAGAAAGAGTTCAGCCTCTCGAGAAACCAAGACATGGATACGGTAGGGTGGTAAACCACGGCGCGTGGGCCTGACGAGTAGAATTTATATAAAATGTATTAGGGCGGGGGATGGGGCCATCCGCCACAGCGCGCATGTGCATCGGAAACTTTTCCATGGTTCTCCGACCGTCGGCCAGCTCCCTTTACTGGGCATGCGTGGTTTGCCGGCCGAGCCTTCGCAAAGTGCGCAGGGAGGTGTAGTGTGCAGAGGAAGTAGGTCACTTGCTTCAAACCAGAGCGTGAGGTTTGTGGGGACTACAATTCCCAGAATGCAGAGCGCAACTCCACTTACTTTGGGGTTCAGTCAAGTCTTCCCGGCTTCGGAGGAACCGAGAGAGCCCTAGAAAAGGCCCTCCTAGGCGGAAGGAACCTGTCAGTCAGACGGGCTGTGCCGGCCTGTGTTTGGGGGTGATGGTGTGAGACTCGGGGGGCGGGGGGGGCGGGGCGCACTCAGTTGCCACAAGTCCTGGAACCTTTCAACCACACCCACCCAACGGGGGGCTCCAGGACCGGTGGGATGGGTTTGTCCCCTGTCCCCCTGGATCTCAGCTCTGACTCCCAGGCACCCAGTTTATGACACCTACTGGCCTTGTCAAAATTGAGGATCCCTCCCCCCTCACTCCCTCTGTCCACACTCACTTGAATCCAGTTGTGCTTGGTTGTAAGACGATTTGGATGTTAAAGCTTCAGGTGCCTCAATATTTTTATAGATTCTCATGGTTTGGGGAGCCTGGTGGGTTCCCCAGACATCATCTGTCCTTTTCTCGTTTAAAACATAACTTTATCTTCTTAAAATTCTTCCTTTGTATTTTTGCTAGATGTTTTCTCTGGAATCTCGATCACCACATCATTGTCTGCAGCCATCCTTTTCCCCCCATTTTTGTCCTTTTACACACTTTTCTTTAAAACTCAATTCAGCGCAGGATTAACTTTGTTGCTGAAAGTAAACTAGTGAAGGGGGTAAGATTCTAAATAAGATAAAAGAATTTATTCTCACATTTGCAACTTTTTGGTATATTGACAAAATGTAGATTTGCTATTGTTAAACACAGCCTCCCCCCACCCCACCCCCATTTGCCACCTTTCTGACCTTTTGCCCCTGAGTCAAGGTTGGAAAAGTTCTTAGCGTCCTTTCCTGCTGCTTAACCCAAATCTACTTGTTCCTTTTATTGAAGGGTAGTTATTTCTAAGCTTTCTAATCTTACCACATTCTATGAATATTTTATATACAAGCTCTAGAATTTGCCCATTGCCTAAAAAAAAATGGACAACTCCTGTCCCACTCACTTGAATCCAGTTGTGCTTGGTTGTAAGACGATTTGGATGTTAAAGCTTCAGGTGCCTCAATATTTTTATAGATTCTCATGGTTTGGGGAGCCTGGTGGGTTCCCCTGCCATCATCTCTCCTTTTTTCGTTTAAAACATAACTTTATCTTCTTAAAATTCTTCCTTTGTATTTTTGCTAGATGTTTTCTCTGGAATCTCGATCACCACATCATTGTCTGCAGCCATCCTTTTCCCCCCATTTTTGTCCTTTTACACACTTTTCTTTAAAACTCAATTCAGCGCAGGATTAACTTTGTTGCTGAAAGTAAACTAGTGAAGGGGGTAAGATTCTAAATAAGATAAAAGAATTTATTCTCACATTTGCAACTTTTTGGTATATTGACAAAATGTAGATTTGCTATTGTTAAACACAGCCTCCCCCTACCCCACCCCCATTTGCCACCTTTCTGACCTTTTGCCCCTGAGTCAAGGTTGGAAAAGTTCTTAGCGTCCTTTCCTGCTGCTTAACCCAAATCTACTTGTTCCTTTTATTGAAGGGTAGTTATTTCTAAGCTTTCTAATCTTACCACATTCTATGAATATTTTATATACAAGCTCTAGAATTTGCCCATTGCCTAAAAAAAAATGGACAAACTCATCAGAGTGGTTATTTCTATCTTTAGTTAAAGACAAGACAGCACCAGTGCTTTAATCCTGTGTTCCATACGCTTCTTGAAGTCAAAATTAGAGCCTGAGCTGATAGGGCAGAAAATATCATTCTGGTTGTCTGGCATTTTTGTAAGGTTCCACCCCACAGCCATCTGGCTTAGCCTGTTCTCCAATTAAAGAGGCAAAGGTGGCATTATATATACTTCCTTATTTGTGCGGCAGCATCACTGAGGTATAAATTGGTGTGCAGCTTTAGTTGCTGATGCTGCAGAAACTGGTTAGCTGGGCAGGGCTGATGACAGTGGTTCTATTGTATATTGGGTGGGAGGCTTCTATCCCAGTGACTTTGGCCTGCATTTGAAATGCTCCCATTTTGAGGCTGAACTGTTTAGGGGAGGTTAACTTGAAAGACAAATATGCACCCAAGTTAGAGAGGGCTAGAAAGGTGTAGGAGGCATACCCGAGGCTGTGTGTGCCTTGAGAAGTGTCAGATGCTGGATTCGGGTCTCTTTTACTTTTCTGAAAACACTGTCTTTAACTTCAGGCTCATTCTTGGGAACCGGGACCAACTTTCTTCACAATTTTTCAGTCTCCTCTGTGTTTGGACACCTCTAGTGAGGGACTCTATACCGCTGTTCTTGAGTGGAGACCCAAGTTCCTGGTGGCTAGCTTTGCATCTGGTGAACTCAGGCCTCACAAACCGAAAGGCTCTTAATCTTCTACCATTCTTCTTATTTCTCTGAAAACTAAAAGGACCCTGGAATTGATCTGTAGTGACCATGAATAGACATTTGGAGCAACTTGGAGATTAAGTCTTTGTTGGAGGCTGGGATTGAGAGGAGATAAGGGTCCCCTGAGCCTGGGCATCCCTGTGGAGGGCTGGGAGAGGCGTGCTCATGGCACCTCTCATGACGCCCCACGTGAGCCTCTGCCTCCTCAGACCTGAAATGAGGGCAGGACTAGACCTGGCCAGTGTGTATGATGCTCCAGATTGAGCCAGTGCATCTTCTCTGAGACTTGCCTCAGAGAGCTTTGCTTGAGGATTCAATCCTAAAAATGCCCCTGGGAGCCATGGCCCAGGTCTGAAAATTATAGGGAAGTGAGTTAAGGCAAAGGGCTGAAAATGAGAAGGGATGTAGTTGAGGCAGGTGTTCAGAAAACTCGAGATCCTCACGCCTAGAATTAGTCTCTGGATACTCTGTGCTGGACCTAGAAGGGATTTTTATCAAATTCCAGCTCCAGATCGGTCACAGGACAGAAGATGCCCTTGACGGATCATGGATCAGTCTTGTCTCTGTGCTGAGCTCAGCAGCACTGTCTCACCCAGAGGTCTGGCTGGGAACATGTTCTGGCCTGGTTGGCCCTGGAAGGGGGTGGCCTTTTCAGTTCAGTTCACCCACAGCATGAGCCTGGAGCTGTCGTTTGGAGAAAGTGAGGAGATGAAGCTCGCTGGGTCTTAGGACCTCACAGATCATCTTCCTGAGACATGAGGCTGGCCCAGAACTGGGGGCTAAACCTGTTTGACCTCTGTGCAATCTGGCTATGAGGGACTCCCAAAATAACAATGTGAGTGTTCATCTTGGGCTGCCTCCGCTCCAGGGATCTCCAAACACTTGACAAATCTGATCCCGTGCCAAGGACAGGTGGTCACACTGTCCCTGGGAGACTGAGTGATGATGGATCCCCAGCTGGAAGCCGCAGGGTAATGGAAAATTCCTCCTCTCTGCCCTCATCACTTACCCTCTCTAGCCCAAGCATGTCAAACATGCGGCCCGCCGGCCTTGAGTTTGACATGCTTGCTCTAGCCAGAAACTACAGAGATTCCCTCAGACCACGGTAAAGATCTGTTGGCCAGCAGGACCCTCCTTCCCTCGCCACGTTAGTGCTGCTGGTAAAGATCTGTTGGCCAGCAGGACCCTCCTTCCCTCTCCTTTCCTCTGCTGCCCCAGGGCCGCTGCCATCAGCAGTGTCAGCAGTTCTGTTGTTGGCCCAGGCCTCTGGTTCTGACAGGTCTTGACTTTTTCCTGGGGCTCATGCTCTCATCTCTATTCTTGGAGGCTCTCTGGATGGCAGTGCTTGCCTTGGGTACACTGTGCAATTCTGAAATCAGTTCTGCAAACCCAGAGTGAGCCAGAGCACACACACACCCAGGGAGCACAGCATGACAAATGGGATGTGACTGGAGTCCAAGCCCCCAGCGAAACGGTGGCAGTGCTATTTCTTGTTCAATGACCTGCATTCCTTCCGCTTAAGGAGGAAAACTAAAGATTATGAACTTAGACCTTGGCCTGTGACAACTTGGGGGCACAGTTTCACCAAGATATTGCAGAGAACGTTAGCAGGAGCCTTCCCTTCTCCAGCTAAATTAAGGGCTCGATATTTTTTTTTGGTGCCAGTCATCCCGTGGTCTGAATTCTCAAAATACTGGGAACTGCAGCAACCCTATTTTCTTTAGAATTACTTAAAAGGAAAATAAAGCTAATTTTATCAAGTACCTACTAAAAACCAGGTACCGTGTGAGGCAGTTTACATCCTTGAACTAACCTAATCTTCATGATAACCTCATGTTGCTGATGACACTAAGGCTCAGAACAAGTGACTTGCCCAGTCACACAAATGAAACTAGTCACTGGTGGGCAAAAATGGGACCTCAGGCCTGTGACCTGCAGTTGGTGTTTTTCTGTCTGTCCTTGGCCATGGGACCCCGGCTCTTTGCGTGTTTACTCATGATGCCCCCTCTTGTTTCCCAGGGCCTTCTGGAGCCCAAGGCTGCCCACCTTCCGTCTTCTGCCACTGTCCGTGGCTTGTGCACGTGCCCTGCACTGATTGTTTGCTTAGGAAAGCGCCATGCAGCTGGAGATCAAAGTGGCCCTGAACTTCATCATCTCCTACTTGTACAACAAGCTGCCCCGGCGCCGGGCAGACCTGTTTGGGGAGGAGCTAGAGCGGCTCTTAAAAAAGAAATATGAAGGCCACTGGTACCCTGACAAGCCACTGAAGGGTTCTGGCTTTCGCTGCGTCCACATTGGGGAGATAGTGGACCCTGTGGTGGAGCTGGCCGCCAAGCGGAGCGGCCTGGCGGTGGAGGATGTGCGGGCCAATGTGCCTGAGGAGCTGAGCGTCTGGATCGACCCTTTCGAGGTGTCCTACCAGATTGGTGAGAAGGGGGCTGTGAAAGTGCTATACCTGGATGACAGCGAGGGCTGTGTTGCCCCAGAGCTGGACAAGGAGATCAAGAGCAGCTTCAACCCTGATGCCCAGGTATTTGTGCCCATTGGCAGTCAGGACAGCTCCCTGTCCAACTCCCCATCGCCATCCTTTGGTCAATCTCCCAGCCCCACCTTCATTCCACGCTCCGCCCAACCCATCACTTTTACTACTGCCTCCTTCGCTGCCACCAAGTTTGGTTCCACCAAGATGAAGAAGGGCGGAGGGGCAGCCAGTGGTGGGAGCGTGGCCAGCGGTGGGGCAGGTGGCCAGCAGCCCCCACCGCAGCAGCCTCGCCTGGCCCGCTCTCCCACCAACAACCTGCTGAAGCACAAGAGCCTCTCCCTGTCTATGCACTCACTGAACTTCATCGCCCCCAACCCGGCCCCTCAGTCCCAGCTCTCGCCCAATGCCAAGGAGTTTGTGTACAATGGCGGTGGCTCGCCCAGCCTCTTCTTTGATGGGGCCGATGGCCAGGGCAGTGGGGCCGGCACCTGCAACAGCAGCAGCTTCGACATGACCCAGGTGTTTGGAGGCGGTGCCAACAGCCTCTTCCTGGAGAAGACGCCCTTCGTGGAAGGCCTCAGCTACAACCTGAACACCATGCAGTATCCCAGCCAGCCGTTCCAGCCCGTCGTGCTGGCCAACTGACCACCCCCCTGCCTGCGGGGCCAGGAGCACCCAAGACCACAGAAGAGAAAAAGGAAAGGAAAGGCCAAAAAAAGAGGAAAAGAAATATATGAAAATATTCCCAATCTTCTCACTCTCACTTGTAGAGAAAAGAGGCAGCGAGGCACCTGAATCGTGTTTAACTCAACCTCCTTGCTGTTTTCCTGCCTGCCTATGATTTATTTGGTTGGTTTGGGGTTTGTTTTTTCTGTTGTTTTTTTCCTTACATGTAGTTTTCTATATAACATCTTTAATTAGTGGCTTCCTGTGCTAAGAATGGTCCTGTTGTGAATTGCTGCTCCCTCCCTCCCTCCTTCACACACCTGGTTTAGGATTGGTGTGTTCAAGCTCACAAGAGCCACAGCTGGGCCTGGCCCTCAGAACAGGGAGAGGCTGTCCCCTGTCACTGTACCCATCACCCAGCTAACCTCTCACTCAGAGCCATCTGACCTCAGCAGGCCTTGTGTCCTGCCACCCAAATAGGTCTGACCCAAGCCCCCCTCCTCAGGCCAGGGTCACAGGGAGCTGCTGGCTGGCCGCGTGACACCCTCCCCCCAGAGCTGACGTCTAACTCCAGGGAGGTTCGCCCTCCATTGGAATTCCTTTCATCTCTGTCCTGTGGCCCCCACACCACCATTCCCACCTGGCGTCCCAGACTACACCGTGGCCCTGGAGACACAGCCGTTGACCTGTGTGGCCTCTCAGGCAGCCTTTTCTTCCCTGGGCCTGTGAGGTGTGAGTAGGGAGGTGGGGCCAGTGTGCGGTGGTTTGCTGTCCTACTTAAAGAATTCCAAGCCATGTGAAACTCCCCCCCCCGCCCGCCCCCCATGTGATTCTGGGTTGTAGCAAATGCTTATTTATGTTTGAGGTGGGGGAATAGGCCGGGGCGGTTGTCAGTCCTTCTGTAAGGTGGGTCACATGGTGGGTGAGACTGGCTGAGCCTGAGACACTCCCAGGGGAAAGCACTGCAGGAGGAACTGGTTTCCGGACTGCAGAGGGATCTGCACTTTTGTATTTGACCAAAAAAAGGGGGGGGGGG
>NW_005363061.1:207769-214023 GCF_000412655.1 Myotis brandtii
GCGGGTGGGGGGGGGGGGGGTAGCTGTGAGGGGCTGAGGGGAATACCCAGCCTCTGATGCCTAAGAGAAGTCCCTGGACCCTCCTGTTGTGTGACTAGCCCAGGGTGGGAGCTGCTCACCTAAGCACCCTGGGGTGGGAATTCTGAATCAGTGCCTGTAGTGGGCAGTCCTGAGCCTTGAATTGAGACTTTTGGGTCCTTTGGCTGTAGATGTTGTCGTGCCTGCTTGGGAACATTTTGGTACCTCTTGCCCATCCCCTCTCACTGCCCGACCTAACCCCACTGGGCCTTGATGCCAGAGGAGTGGTCTGAGCAGGCCAGGCTTAGCCACTGAAGCTGGGGCATTTGGATATAGAAGAGCATTTGCTCCCCACCTCTGCCAGAAGAGCTGTTTCTCCAACCCAACCGTAGTGGGCCAGCTTCCATGCCATGATGCTTCGGCAAGTGGGGCACATGGCATCAGGGCCCCCATCACTGGAAAGTTCCAAAGCCCTCGGCACCCCACCCCATCCTCCCCAGTGACCCAAGTGGGCAACTGCTCTGGCAGTGGGTCCAGCCCAGATAGACACTGCCAGCCTTCCCCGCACTGGGCACCAGCTCTACCTCCCCCAGCAGGGCAGTGCCCTGCCTCCTCAGCCCAGCACCATCTGTCCCCTTAGACTCCTCAGGGGCCAGCCCAATCTGGGCCACCCTCTCTCCCCAGTCCTTGGCTCCCACACAGGTGACAGGCCCAGGCAGGTTGCTGCTCCCTGGGAAAGGTTGGATGCTGCCTTATGCCCCCTCCCCGCTCCCTCCTCCCAAACTCACGCACACAGGTACCCCCCATACCTGGTCAGCTTGTTTTCTCGCCACATGTAGGGAGAGGGCGAGACCAACCCCTTAGTGTCTTGAAATACGAAGAAAAATGTGTGTTCAGGAGCATGACTCCAGTGCTGGGCTCTTGGGCCCAGTTCAGTCTGTCTTGTCTCAAATCTAGGCATTTTTGCTTCAAATTTTTTTTATTTTAAGAAAACAGAAACAGAAATCTGCACTAATTTACCTGGTTTGGTAGGAAAACTTTTTTTTTTATTTTTTACATTTTTTGGTGTCCGTTTGTATTGAATAATTTGCTACATTTGTAAAATGTAAGAGGTATATATAATATATGTATATTTCTAACGTAAAATGTAATTTTTTTCTTTTCAAGATTTTTTCTTAAAAAGAGGAGAGAAACAAAGATATTTTTTCAGGAAAAACAAACTTTAAAATAAAAAAGAGGAGAATAAAACCTTTTTCTCCCCTTTCCCCATCCTCTATCTACCCCTCTTTCCAGGAACAAATCAGAAGGTGGATCATCTTGTAAAGAGTGTAAGCTTTTAGTCCAGAATGATGTATTTTTCTCAATGCAGTGAGCTCTAGATTCTCTAGTTTGACCCTTAGGGATGGGAAGGGGGCATTGAGGCCATGTGGAGAGGGGCTTGGGGAGCAGGGCAGTGAACTTGTTTTCTTTAGTGAAGGAGGAATACAATCAGCGTTTTGTATTCAGAATGTTGTGCAATATTTTGGAATGGGACATTGGTGTGTTTAGAGATTTAGTTTAAAAAACAAAACAAAAAGATTGATCAAATCTGTACAGTTTATATTGTTCCAGATTTTTTTAAGTTTGTATTAAAAGCATGATATATAATAGTCTTCTGCTTGCTCCTGGCTTGTTTTGTTTCTGGTTCCCGATTTGGGATGGAGAGAGTGGGAGTGACACAGCCCCTTTGGTTTCAAGAAACACTCACTCATCCTCACTTGATCCCTGGGTGGGCATAAGTGTCACAGGTTCCTTTTTTACCACCTGCCCCATCAGCACAGGACACCACAGAGGGCCCACTCCCACGGGTCCTTGCCCACGTCGGACACAGGTTCCAGGAGGGTGACAAGTACCCCAGCTCCCTCCCTCAGATGGTGGAGCCAGGCCTGGAAGCAGAGCCTTGAGAACAGGGTGGTGCCTTTCCGTGGCTCTGAGGAACAGCCTCTTCCTTGGAGGCTGAAGGAGGGCTCGGCCTCCAGCTGCCTCTGGCTCTAGCATTTGCCGGCTCCAGACCGCTAGACCTTTAGGAGTGGGCACAGATGAGAGCCCACCTCAGTCAGGTTCTGTCCCCAAGCCTGGTGCTTGGGTTCTTGGCTCTTGTCTTGCTGGGTAAGTCTGGAGCTGGAGCTGCTTTAGGGGTGAGAGGGCCCGCCTGGGGCTGGGGCTCAGCCACCTCCCCCTCCCAGGGCCCCGTTAATGCTGCCCATGGTTGGGGAGAGTACAGACAACCTCCTTCTTCCCAGCAGGGATTCACACCAGCCCCTAAAGGCCCCTGGGTTGAAGAGAGCAGCCAGGTATTCCTTGAATCTCATCTCACCCTCACTATCCCCACAATACCATTGAGAAATGGGCTGCAAGTTAGATTACTTACTAACTTCACACAGCTAGGAAGTGGGGAGGCGGAGATGTTGACCTGTGTATGGCTGTTTTCATGTATAAAGCCTAACAGCTGTGGAAAAGGGCCACTGGGGGCAGCATGGACGAGCCGACTGCAGCCTCCAGGCTGGACAGTGAGCAAGCAGCACTGGGCATCTGTGAGACGGGATCTCCTCAAGCCTCCCCTCCCCAGACAGGCCCAAACTGGTCCCTCCCCTCCCAAGCATGTGACTTGGGCCTAGAACCTCTCAGGCCAAACATGCAACCTCTGCATGTCCAGCCCCTTGATGTCCAGCCCCTCCATGAGCCAGTCCTGCTACAGTGTGTCGAGCAGAGAGAGGCCCTGGTCCAGGGTGCCTGCCAGACCTAAGGCCACTCTCAGGGGTCTCACTTTCCTCTGTCCTGCCAGGGAGAAGCCCAGCCTGTCCCTATATCCCTGTGTCCAAGCTGCTGGCCCACCTGTGGGCTCCAGGGCCCCTTGCATGCATTCCTGTTTATATATGTAAAAGCCCAGTGACCCGAACAGTGGAACAACCAGAACGACCAGTGGCTATGATGCGCACTGCTGCAGCCAACCAGCCTGATCTGGGCCCCAATTGGCACCCCTCCCCCACAACTGGCCCGGCCTGATGGACTTCCATCGGGCGGGCCAGCCGGACCCCAGCCATGCACGAATTCGTGCACCAGGCCTCTAGTGTTAATATAAATAAAGCACCTAACATAAGTGCTTTATCTGCCCTGGAAGCACAGGTGAGACAGCAGTTACAGGACAGGTGTGCACAGGGGGCCTGAGAGTCTAGGATCAGGAGGCGAAGAAAGAGTAGGAGTTGGCCAGGAAGGAGAAAGCAAGGCCAAGGCCCCTCCCTCCGCAGGGAACCTGTCAGGAGGACGCCCTTCAGCGAAGAGTGTGGACTCTGCTTTCTCAGAAGACTCAGGTTTGAGTCCCACCCTGACCACTCCCTAGCTGGGTGACCTCAAGCAAAACACTTCACCTACTCTGTCACCTCATTTCTTTCACCTCTAAAACGGGGATAATAACTATATTTACTTGTGAAATTAAATGAAACAATGAATGGGAAATGCTGAGCACAGTGGCTGGCCCAGAGTAAACAAGTAGCATTTCCATCATCAGGGTCATTATTGTTCATCTGCAAATGCCAATGGCCAACCCAGACCAGGATGTGTCCTCGCATCAGCAAACAGGCCGAAACCCAGCCCTGCCAGCAGCGAGGCCAGGCTGGGGCGGAAGAGAAAGCCATTCTCCGAGCCGCAGAGCCTCGGCTGGCTCCCACTCTGCTCTGCCGCCCTGCAAGGCTGCTTGTCCCCTGCAAGACAGCGCCCTGGAAAGTATGCTGATCTCTGATCGACACTCCTCCTCTCCAGGGGCCCAGCCTGCGGCCTGGGAATGGGATGGGCCCTCCATGTGTGTCCCGAAACCTCCTGGGAGTCTTTCCCTGGAGAGGCAGATGGGCGGGTGGGGGTGAGTCATGGGGGCAGGACAACCCTGCTCTGTTCCTCACTGTCTGCCCGCCTCGGTGCCCGCCCGCCCGTAAGCCAAGGGATGCCACTGTCTGGTCTCCGCCACTGCCATCCTCCCCTGAGTGATTCAGTGGGTGGAGGGCACACTCTCACCCTCACCCTCCCTCCTCCTTGTCCTGGCCCTGGCGAGTTTGGCCAAGTCCTGCCTGGGCAGGGCTCAGGACAGGCTGGGACCGGCCAGGAAGTCTCCAAGTCCCTGGGCAAGAGGCACCTGCTGGTCTGCTGGTTTTTAATTTAGGGAATTTCACGGCCGGCAAGAGAAGTCCTCACACTGTCGACTTTCTGCGTAACTTCAAACACCTCTCTCCCCTCTTGACATCTATCCCAGTTGTAAGAGGGACATTGGGGCTAGGCCTCGGCCCCTGTCTAGCTGGGCCATTGGGCTAGTCCCGAGGCCAGCTCCTCTTCCTGCCCCACTGGCTCCCAAGACCTGGTGAGGACCCTGGAGGACCCTGAGCTGTGGCACCTTCCCCGGGAGGGGAGAGGGGGGGTGGGTGCAGCCCTGGGCAGGACCACATGGGTACTGACAGAGAGCTCCACAGGTACAAGGGCCTGGTCAGAATCCTGTGAACTGTGGCCGGGCTGTGTAAGTCGAGGCAAGAGGAGAAGCCTGGCCCAGCCACAGGGACATCTGGGTCCTTCAGCGGCTCTGCCCTGATTGACCATATTCAACATTCAACATGGAGTCCCTGTCAGCACCAGACACTGTTGTAGGTGTGAGGAAAGTAAGGGCAGACAGCAAACAAAATCCCTGCTCCCCTGGAAATGATGTTCCGTTAACCACAAGCAAGTGAGAAAATGTTAGACAGGGAGGATGTGCCCTTAAGACCATCGCAACTGGCGATGGCAGCTAGGGACCAGGCAGTCCCTTTACACTGGGCAGATGGGGGCAGGGGCCCCCCCAAGGAGGGGGCTTTCAACCTGTGCTCTGAATTACATGGGAATGAGCAGAGACAGCAGCAGTGGGGGGCAGCCACTTCCACGGGCAGGCAAGGCAGAAGCCAGCATGGCGCGCTCAGGGAGTGAAAGGCTAGCAAGCAGCAGGAGGCGAGTAGCACAAGATGAGGTTGTGGAAGTCCTCAGGGCTGCACCATGGGCCCCGTAACCTAGGTGAAGAGTTGGGATTTTATCTTTTATAATGTTTTTATTGATTTCAGAGAGAGGAAAGGAGAGGGAGAGAGGGATAGAAACATAATTGATGAGAATCGTTAACCAGCTGCCTTCTGTATACTCCCTACTGGGGATAGAGCCTGTAACCCAGGCATGTGCCCTGATGGAATCAAACTGTGACCTCTTGGTTTATAGGTCGACACTCAACCACTGAGCCACACCAGCTGGGCTGGAATTTTATCGTAAACATGAAAATTAAGTTTCGCACCCCCAGGTTGCCTCATCTGTGGTTAGGGGCAGAGAGGTTGAGAGTGTTCTCACTCAACAAACCTCCCATCAACAAACCTTTGTGGGGCCCCTCCTTGTGCCAGGCCCTGAGCTGGGCCCTGGGCCTGAGCCTGCTTCAGGAGTGGGGGTGCTTCTAGTGGCAGAAGACTGGGGCAGGTCCTACGCTCAGGTCCATGTCAGAAGCAAGCCCAAGGGACCCCGAGTGCCTGGAGGAGGCTCCGACCCAGCCCAGGAAGGCTCCTCAGAGGGCAGGTGGAAGCTGGAGTGTGAGGAGTGATGGCACAGCACACAGGCCAAGACCTTTAGGCATGGCAGCAAGATGACACCTGGACTCTGGGGGCCCTGGGGGTCAGCTGGGAGGGGGCAGAGAAACTAGACTCAGAGGAGTGAGGTGGGCAAGCCACAGGCACCGCAAGTGTCGATAACCCCTTCAAGAAGCCACAGATTTATCCAGAAGGCAGAAATGTCAAAATAAAGTATACAACCTCTAAAAGAGGGAATCTGTGTGTTCTTGAATGAGGCAAAGATTTCTTAGCTATGACTCCAAAAGAATGATCCATGAAAGAAAAATAACTGGTAAATTGGGACTTTATCAAAAGGAAAAAAAGAAAAGAAAAAACCTCCCTTAGACACTGTTAAAAGGTGAAAACCAAGTCACAGACTGGGAGAAAATATTTGCAAATTATATATCTGATAAAAAGGCTTATATCCAGAATGTATAAAGAACTTCCAGAACTCAATTATCCTATATAATCCTATATAATAAAAGGGTACTATGCAAATTGACCCCAACAGCAGAACAACCAGGAAAGACCGGTTGCTATGACACTCACTGACCACCAGGGGGAAGATGCTCAATGTAGGAGCTGCCCCCTGGTGGTCAG
>NW_005363061.1:214256-218812 GCF_000412655.1 Myotis brandtii
TAAAATTAACATGGGGGGGGGCGGGGGACCGGGGACGGGGCTGGCTGCAGGCAGCTCAGGAAGATGGCCCTAATCGCAGGCCAAGCCTAGGAACCGTACCCATGCATGAATTTCATGCGCCGGGCCTCTAGTAAGAAATAAGCCCAAATCAGAAATGACACTTAACAAAGAATGCTAATGGCAGATAAACATGTGAAAAGATGCTGGACATCATTAGTCATTAGGAAAATGCAAACTGAAGTCACAAGGAGCCACACCTATAAAAGAGCTAAAATGGAGAAGACTGGATCACGCCAAGTGTTAGAGAAACTGCCCGGCCATGTGGTTCAGTGGTTGAGCTCCGGCCTATGGAACAGGAGGCCAGGCTTCTATTCCTGGTCAGGGCACATGCTTGGGTTGTGGGCTCCATCCCCAGTAGGGGGCATGCAGGAGGCAGCCCAAGCAATGATTCTCTCTTATCATTGATGTTTCTATCTCCCTCTCCCTTCCTCTCTGAAATCAATAAAAAATACATATATATTTTAAAAGGTACAGAAATATATTTTTTAAAAGATGTAGAGGAATGAGTAACTTTCATGCACTTCTGGTGGGAGTATAAATGGTCCAACCACTTATTTTTTTTAATTTCTTTATTGATTAAGTTATTACATATGTGTCCTTATCCCCAAATTACCCCCTATCCCCCCCCACTCATGCCCTCACCCCTCTGTTGTCTGTGTCCATTGGTTAGGCCTATATGCTTACATATAAGTCCTTTGGTTGATCTCTAATCCAACCACTTTAGAAAATAATTTGGAAGCTTCTTTAAAAGTTATGCCCTGGCCGGTGTGGCTCAGTTTGTTGGAGTGTCATCCCATACACCAGAAGGTTGTGGGTTCACTTACTGGTCAGCGCACATGCTCAGGTTTGGGGTTCAGTGAGGGGAGGGTGCAGGAGGTAGCCAATCAATGTTTTTCACTTTCACTCCCTCTCCCTTCCTCTCTCTAGAATCAAAATATATATTTTTACACAAAATTTTTAATTAAAAAAAGTTAAACATACACCTGCAATGTAATTCAAACAGTTCCTAAGTATTTACCCATAAGAAAAGCAAATATGTGTCCATACAAAACTTCGTACACAAATGTTCACAGCGGCTTTATTTGTTAGCCCCAAACTGGAAACAAACCAAATGTCTTTCAAGGCCTGAAAGGCTGAACCAACTCCTATACAGTCACACGATGGAATATTCCTCAGCCATAAAAAGAAATGAAGAAATAATACATGCAACAACAGGAAGGACTCTCAAAGTAATAATGCTGAAAGCCAGACCAAAACACAAACAAACCAACAATGGGTACTGTTTGAATCCATTTACAGAAAATTCTAGAAAATGCAAACTAATCCTGTAGCAACAGAAAGCAGTTTAGCATTGCCTAGGGCAGTGACGGCGAACCCGTGACACGCGTGTCAGAGGTGACAAGCGAACTCATTTTTTTGGTTGATTTTTCTTTGTTAAATGGCATTTAAAAAAAATAAAAAATAAATGGCATTTAAATATATAAAATAAATATCAAAAATATAAGTCTTTGTTTTACTATGGTTGCAAATATCAAAAAATTTCTATATGTGACACGGCACCAGAGTTAAGTTAGGTTTTTCAAAATGCTGACATGCCGAGCTCAAAAGGTTCGCCATTACTGGCCTAGGGACAGGAGGGAGGGATTAAAAAGGGGAACAAGGAAACCTTTGGGGGTGATGGATATATTCATTATCTTGATTCTGGTGATGACGGTCATGGGTGTATAATGTGTCAAAACATATCAAATTATAATCTTTGAGGACGTGCAGCTCACTGTATGCCCATTATTCTTCAATAACGCTATTTCAAAAAGAAAGAAGCGAGAGACGTGTCCAAAGTACTGAAAGGCACAGCCAAAGTTTAATCGTTCATCCGATGAATAAGGAGGGAGGGATTAAAAAAGGGAACAAGGAAGCCTTTGGGGGTGATGGATATATTCATTATCTTGATTGTGGTGATGACGGTCATGGGTGTATAATGTGTCAAAACATATCAAATTATAATCTTTAAGGACGTGCAGCTCACTGTATGCCCATTATTCTTCAATAACGCTATTTCAAAAAGAAAGAAGCGAGAGACGTGTCCAAAGTACTGAAAGGCACAGCCAAAGTTTAATCGTTCATCCGATGAATATGTATTGACCTCCTACTGTGTGCGAGAGCCTGTTTGGCACTGGAAGTGCAGCCGGGGGAAACGGAGCCCTGTCCTCACCGGTCCATGTTCTAGAGGCCAAGGTGAACAATCCATCTGAC
Organism: Myotis brandtii; assembly: GCF_000412655.1. Lineage (NCBI taxonomy): Eukaryota > Metazoa > Chordata > Mammalia > Chiroptera > Vespertilionidae > Myotis > Myotis brandtii. The sequence goes on from NW_005363061.1 coordinate 216,570, forward strand.
CAACAAGAAAAGCCACCGGGGAAATGTCCTCAGGGAAAAACAGCAGTGGGGGCTCTCCTCCACCTGGGGGAGGGGGTGAAGGAAGGTGTGTCTGGGCAGTTAAACTAAGACCAGGAGGGTCTCACGTACCCCTGCCTCTCTGAAACTGCCCCCTCCCCATGGTCACTGACCCTCAGCCCTGTCCTGCCCCCACTCCGTGGGGTCTCAGCTTGGCTGCGTGGCTTTGCAGGAATCCCAGCCTCAACTTCCTTCAGTGAGGATATAAGGCTGTGCCCAGCTCACCTGGGCACACACAGTTGGTTCTCTGCCTGAGCGGCCTCTCACCTTGGCTCGGCTGGATTTGGAGACAGGCAGAGCAAAGCTACCAAGGGCGGGAGAACAGGCATCTCAGGAGCCCCGCTGGTTTCTCCTGAGAGGCGCCCTGTGGGCCGGTCTCCCAGGATTTCCTTGTCTTCTGGGGAGAGGGCATGGGCCGTAGCAGGGGGCACAGTCCTGGCCGCTGAGAGGGCAGCTGTGGCCTCCTTTTCACGCCAGGGCCAGGGCCAGGCCAGGTTGGCCTGAGGCCCGGAGGGACAGGACGGGAGGTCAGGGGCCACCAGTCGGAGGGGGGCCCACTTGGCCCTCTTTCTGAACACAATGTCCTGGACCGCTCCATGCCTTGGCTGGCTGACAGGGAACAGTGGCTGGCAGCGGGTACGGGCAGCCGGCCAACTAGGGGGGAGAGCAGACTGGCCTAAGCAAAGGACTTTTTCCTATACCGTGTCCAGCCACCTTGGGCAAGGAGAGGACCAGCCTGTCTGGGAGGCAGGCAGGGGAGCTGGCAGCCTGTGGGCACCTCGACAATCTCTCCCTACCCTGTGCTTTAGTTTCCCCATCCCGCCACCCACTGTCCTTAGCTGAAGTAAGTCCTGCAAGAGTGCAGAGCCCTTGGCCCTGACCCTGACTGCTGTGACCTTGGGCAGGTCACCACCTCTCTGAAACGCAGATCTTTACCTGAAAGGAAAACACGGCATCGAGTCTTTAGTCTTTGATGTGGGAAGCATTCAGTACAGTTCCCCTCCCGAGGGAGGAAGCTTTTGGTGGAGTCGCTTGCTGTAATTAGCACATTAATAAGCAACAATAACGATTCTGTATGTGTGCCCGCCTTGCCTACATTGTCCGGAGTCCTCCCAGCACCCAGAAGGCAGGTTTTATCAGCCTCACTTCGCAGGTGAGGGCAACTGAGCTCCAAGAAGCAGAGTGGCCAGAACCGGTTTGGCTCAGTGGATGGAGCGTCGGCCTGCGGACTCAAGGGTCCCGGGTTCGATTCCGGTCAGGGGCATGTACCTTGGTTGTGGGCACATCCCCAGTGGGGAGTGTGCAGGAGGCAGCTGATCAATGTTTCTCTCTCGTTGATGTTTCTGGCTCTCTATCCCTCTCCCTTCCTCTCTGTAAAAAATCAATAAAATATATTAAAAAAAAAAAAAAAGAAGAAGCAGAGTGACACAGCTGGTAGTAGGGGGCGAGTGGCTCCCCGGTGGGAACCCAGCCTTCCCTGCAGGCAGAGGGTAAGGGGCTGATGGGTGGACCGCGGGGGTTCCCTCCGCCTGACCACAACCGGGGAGGGGCCGAGCCCAGAGACCTGTCTTGCTTCTCACAGGACACTCCTGGCGGGTCTGAACTGGGTCAGATGCATGAGCTGAGGGGCCCAGCGAGGGCCGGGCAGGTGGGGGAAGTCCCGACTGAGGGAAATACACTTCGGTGCTGCTGAGCGTGGCCTCTGGAGCCTGCCTGCCAGACTTTGGACTCAGACACGGTGGCCTGTAAGATGTGTGGCCTTGAGGTAGGGTGATCCCCGGTTTTCCCACTGAAACCCCTCAGTCCCGGTCCAACCGAGGCAGCTGGTCACCCCGCCGTGGGCGTTACTCCGCCTCTTGGTTTCCTCAGCTGTAAAAGGCCACCACGTCCCCTCAGGTTGCTGTTTGAAGGTAAATCAGCACAAAGCCAGGGGGGGCCCGCAGGTCAGGCCCAGGTCAGTGGGAGCAAGGAGGGAGGCTGAGCCAGAGGGGGGGGGGGGGGGGGTTACCCCATGGGCAGATGCAGAGATGGGGGCCCCCTTGGCTTCTCAGCTGAGCAGAAAAGGCCTGGGCAGATGCCTCCCTCATTCTAAATCTGCTCTTAGGAGCTGCTCAAAACAGGTGTGGGGTGGGCTAGTCAGGGAGTAAGACCATGGGGGGCGCTGCGGGGGGCCTCCCGGACGCACG
>NW_005363061.1:219026-219800 GCF_000412655.1 Myotis brandtii
TGCTCCCTGGGCAAAGGCCAAGGCCCACAGGGCGCTGACTGGTCCAGAGGGGCCCCACCTACCAGCCCAGAGCCAGGCCCAGCTCTGGCCCGGTTCCAGGTCCTGGCTGGGGGAGGGGGGGGTGGGACAGCTCAGCTCCCTTGCTAAGTACTCAGCAGGTGCTGACAGCCTGGATTTTCCCCGCAACACTAGAAAGAGGGCCCATCGTAGCCCCATTTGATAGGCGGGGACACAGGCTCGGAGAGGCCGTTTACCCAAGGTCACCCAGAGGGCAGGTGCCGGACTCAGTCATCTCTGGGCCTCAGCGCCGGACTAAGAATTCTAGAGACCGCGTGGCCCAGCACAGCGGGGTGGGGAGCAGCTTGGAGGGCTCCCCCGCAGGCACCTCCAGCGCCCCAAGTCGGAGCCAGGGAGGGAAACTTGGCTCAGAAGAGAAAGCGTGGCCCCAAGTGGGGCCGGGATGCCCTGGAGACCCTAGGCCCAGACCGAGGGCTGTCACCCCCATCCCCGCGGCCACCCCCTGGTTGGACAGCGGCCTCGGTTTCCCCTTGGGCGCTGAGCGGAGGCGGGGGTGCTGGGCCAGGGTTGGCGGCGCCAAGTGAGGGGCCCAGCCTCTCCTCTCCTTACCCGCCCCCCATTGCAGCGGAGGCAGGAGGGGGGCAGGATTACGTAACGGGCGGCTCGGGGGGCGGGGCGTCAGCCCCCGGGAGGGGAGGGAACCAATGGGGGTGCCCCTAGGAATGAGCCCGGCTGTTCCGTCCTCGGGACTCGGAA
>NW_005363061.1:219864-229901 GCF_000412655.1 Myotis brandtii
AGCAGCTCAGCTGCTGCCCGGCCCCGGGCCCGGAGCCCCCGCTTCCTCCCCGAAGGCCCTTGGGGACCCCGGGGAGCTCGGTGCCCGTCCCTGCCTCTCCCTCGCACTTGCTTCATCCGCCTGGCCTCGTGGTTATTTATATCCGCGTCTGTGTCCCAGCGGACGGCCCTGAGCCTGCACGGACACCTGATGCAGCAGATGCGGGGGGGGGACGGGGGACGGGGGGGACGCCTTTGGCCCGTGGACCCAGGAAGCCCCTTACCGAGGCCTGGCTCACCTTGGCCTTGGGCAAGGAAGAAGGATGCAGCCAGCGGAGGTCATCCCCGCCCCCAGTCCCACCATGGCTGCACTGGCTCGCCCTCCCTCCTCCGCCCTGGCCAGGCCATCATCTTGGGCCTCCCTGTGGCCCCCACCCCAGGAGGGTCCTACAGCGGGTGTGGTGACTGGGACGCTGCTTAACGAGGCTGATTCCCGGTTCCACGCCGGGCCCCTCGGAACAGGCCTCGTGGGATGAGGCCGGACTCTGCACCCGAAACAGGCTCCCCGGGGGAATCCTGGGCTTTCTGAGGGCTGGGAGCCCTGGGCTGCCTTTGCGGGAGGGAGCTCACAGGCAGCAGGAGGGGGCAGGCTGGCACCCCCTGCTCCGATTCCCTGGGGTGGATGGAAAGACAGGGCAGAGGGGAGAGGTTGGGGCAGAGCAAGTGAGGGCCTGGGGGGAGGAGGGAGGAGGGACTTGGCTGGAGAATGTGTGAAGTGTGACTTGTGGCCTCCTCGGAGCAACACCCCATGGGAAAGCCCCCCCTTTTTAAAAAAATATATTTTTATTGATTTCAGAGAGGAAGGGAGAGGGAGAGAGAGATAGAAACATCAATGATAAGAGAGAATCATTGATCAGCTGCCTCCTGCATGCCCCCCACTGGGGATTGAGTCTGGAATCGAACCCGGAACCCTTCAGTCCGCAGGCCAACGCTCTGTCCACTGAGCCACACCGGCAAGGGCTACAGTAGAGCCCTTTAATGCCTATTCAGCGATGCAGTAGGTCCCACCATTTGCCAGCAACCCTGCAAAATGGGACTTGTCCCCACTTCACGAGGCTCCCAGAGGGGATGTGGCTTGGACAAAACCCCTGGTGAGACAGGAACAGGGTCAGAACCTTATTTTCATTCCTTCGCCCGCTAGCTAGACACTGGCACAGAGGGAGAAGTACCATATAGTTTTTGCCCCCCGAAGAGTTGTGGGTCCAGAAGAGAGAGGGGCAGCCAACAACCATCCTATTCACAAGCAGAACCGTGGCCTGAGGAGGCACCAGGGCTCGGAGCTGAACTGGGAGGGTGAATAGGAGTCCCCCGGGAAGATGCAGGAGGGGCATTCAGGCAGCGGGAACAGCTTGTTCAGCTGCTCAGAGGCCTGAAATAGCAGTTGCTGGAGGGATCTTGGAGCAGCTGGTGAGGCTGAGGCTTAGAGTGCGGCACGTATGTGATGAGAGAGAGGCCGGCTGTGCAGGGAGAGCCTGGGCCAGGCCAGGGGGCTGGGCTTTGTCCTGAGTGCATGACCAATCCCCGGGAGGAGGAGGAGGAATGGCAGGGCGGCCTAATGAACAGGGGCACCGACCTGCAGAGGCAGGGCCTCCCTCCTACCCCTTCCCTGTACACCCATGGCAGGCCCTCTTTCCCCCACCCCCTGCACCCACCTTGGCTCCACTTTAGGTCTCTTTCTCTCAGCAGCCCAAGCTGGGACTGACTGCCAGGGGGCCCCGGACCCCATCCCAGCTGGGCGTGATGTGTTGGCTGTGAGGCCTGGAGTAGGTGATTTTGTCTCCCTGGGTCTCAGTTTCCTCATCTATAAAATGGGGGCAGCATTAGTCCCCGCCTCCTTCCTCAGGGTCAAGTGAGGAGCTGGTTCTGACCAGTGTCCAGCACAGTGCCAGCCATGGCTCATTTGATGCCTCCCCTCTGCCCTCCATCAGGTGAGCCTTCTCCCAAATGGTCCCCCACCCCGCGCCACCAAGCTTCAAGAACCAGTATTTGATGCCCTAACTGGTTTGGCTCAGTGGATAGAGCGTCGGCCTACGGACTCAAGGGTCCCAGGTTCGATTCCTGATGGGTTTGGCTCAGTGGATAGAGCGTCAGCCTGTGGACTGAAGGGTCCCAGGTTCAATTCTAGTCAAGGGCATGTACCTTGGCTGCAGACACATCCCCAATAGGGGGTGTGCAGGAGGCAGCTGATCGATGTTTCTCTCTCATCAATGTTTCTGTCTATCCCTCTCCCTTCCTCTCTGTAAAAATCAATAAAATATATATATTTTTAAAAAAGAACCAGTACTTGAGAGCCAGAACTTCTGGCTTTGAGTTCTTCAGCTGCCACAGTTTGTGTCTAAGAGGCCTTAGACAAGCCACAACCTCCCTGGCCCTCAGTGTTCTCAGAGGCAAATGGAAAATGTTGGGGGAGGAGGGACCCGGGCAGCCCCTCTGGCCCAGGACAACCCAGGCTGGCTCTCCCCACACACAAATAGCTCCCAGGTGCAAAAAGGGCACATCAGGGCCCCTCCCCCATCCCCCCTGCCATGTCCCCTCTGCCACCCCCAGCCCCTGCCAGGGACATCCTGTGCCCTGGTGATGTCACCAGGCCCTGGGAGCCCTGGCTGGCGGTAGCTGACAGCACTCGGGTAGGATTTATTTTTAAACTCTCAGGGCTGGGTCAGCTCCCCGCCCCCTCCCCTTCACACCCCACCTCATTCTGTTTACCCTGTTTCCCACCCCCCAGCTGAGCACCCAGGGCAGTTCTGGAAGGTTCCCTCCACACATACTCTGTTGCCTGACCCACACTGACCAGGCTTCTGAGGGGCCGTGAGGAGCCAGGCCATTGGCCAAATCTCCATCACCACATCCAGACCTGCCGAGGTAAACAGATGGGCTCCTGGAGGCGGACTCCAGCCTCCTGTGCCTCCTGAAGCCCAGAGAGGGCGAGAGACTTGCCGAAAGCCCCACAGCCAGGGCTGGGGGTCATCAGATGGCTCTGCAGGCACCTAGAACCCCAGGCTGAGCCTTGGAGCTGTCACCAAAACTTGATTTGAATTCATTTAAAAAACAACAGGTTTTTGCCAGTGGGCCTCAAGGTTTCTTGATGCCATGCAGCTCAGATAAGCTTCAGAAATAGACTGGGTGCTGGGGTACCTCCCAGCTGCACACAGCCCTCACCCACACCCTGGGCAGGATATGTGTCCATCACAATTGTGACACACCCTCTTAAGTGACTTTAGGCTAAGGACCTGTCAGCACCCTGAGCTTAGAAAGTTATGCTGCCCTAGCAAGTTGCTAGGTGGTTAGGGTCATGGGTTCGATTCCCTGTCAAGGGCACATACAGGCTCAATCCCTGGCCCGGTCGGGGCACATTCGGGAAGAAACCAATCAATGTGCCTCACATCGATATTTCTCTCTCTCTCTCTCTCCTCCTCCTCCCTCCTCTTCACTCTCTCTAAAAAAAAAATCAATGGAAAAAATATCCTTGAGTGAGGATTAAAAAAAAGAAAGAAATTTATGCTGATTTATCAGTTTCATATATTGGCCTTTTAGATAAGATTGTGGCATAAAATGAGGTTCTCCTGGAAAAATCCATTTGAAAATGGCAGCGTTGACTCCTCTATCCTCACAACTGCCCGGGGAGGCTGGACACGGGCCAGAACCCTCTTTCGGCAAATGGGGAAATGAAAGCCCAAAGGGGAAGAGTGATTGTGTGGTGGCTGGAATCCAGGGCGCTCTGGCCTGCAGCCCTGTGAGAGCTGAGAGTGACCTACCTTACGAATACACAGCCCAGCCTAGAGTTTTTGGTCTAAGACACCCCTGTGGCCCAGAGCACCCAGCGAGGACAAGCCCTGAGAACAGTGGTTCTCAACCTTCTGGCCCTTTAAATACAGTTCCTCATGTTGTGACCCAACCATAAAATTATTTTCGTTGCTACTTCATAACTGTAATGTTGCTACTGTTACGAATCGTGATGTAAATATCTGATATGCAGGATGGTCTTAGGCGACCCCTGTGAAAGGGTTGTTCGACCGCCAAAGGGGTCGCGACCCACAGGTTGAGAACCGCTGCCTTAGCATCTCCATGTCTTGATAGTTCACTTCGGTGCAACACAGACTCCGGACCCAGACAGACTCAGTTGGAAGCCTGCCTGTGGCATTTCTTGGCTGTGTGACTTTGGGTGAGTCACTTCACCTCTCTGTGCCTCAGTTTCCTCACCTGTAAAATGAGGATAATAATAGGAAGCATATGGAGGGTTGTGGGAAAGACTGCTTGACAAACTGCCCGAAAAGCACTTAATGGCTGGACACTTAGTGAACATTTAACCAATAGTAGATCTTATTAACAGTATTATTATTATTATTATTATTATTCTCCGTGAACAAGCACTCACTGAATCTGTACCCTGGCAGCTCTGCTCTGGCTCCTGGGAATCAGACATGGCCTCTGCCCCCAAGTGACTCAGAAGTCCAGAGAGATAAGGGGCAAAGCTGCGGGAGAGGTCACTTCTGATGGGACATCCGGGAGGGCCTCCAGGAAGAAGCGACCTTGCAGCTGGGCCTGGAAGGGCGGCCTCTTCAGGCAGTGTCTGGGAGTAGCCATCAGGAGTCAGGAGATGGCTGCTCAGTTGGTCTGGGGGAAATAATTGAAGAGAAAACCTCCTGGCTAGACAGGGGTGGCTGTGCGGGGAGAGGCCGAATCAGCTCAGGAGCCCTAACCCTCAGCAGCTGCTTTGCTTTGCCTTTTGCCACTACCACCCATACCACCCTCGTCCCCCAGGGGGTCACTTGAGGCAAAAGAGCAAGAGCCAGGTGGCTAAACAGATGGCTTGTTACCAGGAGGTTAGGAGCCAGAAAAGAGGGAACCTGTGTACCCCTCATTCCCACATCCCAGCTGTGTCAATAGAAAGTTCGCCAGAGCAGGTTCCCATCTCACACGTCACTTCATCTCTCTGAACCGGTTTTCTCGCCTGTAAAATGAGAGTACAGATACTTTAAAGGGCTGTTGTGAGCACATAATGAACAGGTATATGAAGCGTCTGGCATACAGTAAGTGCTTCATAATTACATCTCTTAAGGGAAAGAGCCAGACTGACTCTCCGTGGGAGGAAGTGGGGAGGCTGGGGACCCGCTCCTCCAACTTAATCCCAGCCCCCTGGCCCTCAGGAAGCCCACAGGTCAGGTGTGAGAATGAGGGAGGCCTGAGGGTCTGAAAGCAAATCAATGCCAATCAGGAAGCCCAGGGTGCTCTGGGGCAAAGATGGAGAGAGAAGATGCAGCTACTGGGTGCTGGGGGCTGGAACAGAAGTGGGGTGCCCTCAGGGCCCCTCTTCCCTGGAGTCCCCCATCCTCCTCTGCCAAGGTGACAGCAGCCTGTCCTCACCCATGGACTCCCAGATGTGGACACACACACCGTCATTCAAACACAGACATACACACATGCATACCCAGGGACACTCACAGACACACTTCAGGTCACAGGCCTCAGGGCAGGGGGGTCTGGGGAAGCCGGTTTGATGGAGCAGAAGGCTGCTGATTTCCTGTCCACTTGTTTTTCCCCCCAACCCACACACTTCCCACCTGCTCACACCACCCACCGCTGGGAGCCCCTCCCCCGCAAAAAGTTCCTCAGCCTCATTCTAACAGAGCGGCCACGGGGTTTCAGTTCTTGCTCACATTTTTGTCCCCTGTCGACAGATGAGGAAACAAACTGGAGGCTCAGAGCCAGGACCAGGCTTGTCAAAGGCATGAGGGGGCCTGGAGGAGGCGGGATGCAAACTCAGGCTCACTGCACAGACTCCAAGTCCAAGGCCTTCCCAGAGCCCCTCATCCCAGTCCCCCTACTACGCCTCCTCATGCCTACGCATCCGCTCCCTCCCCAGAAAGAGCCTAGAAGTACAGGCCATGGGAGGCAGCCAGCCCTCTCTTCCTCCCAGGCTTCTGTGGATCCCCTGACCCATGTTTGCCAGTAGCCACTGGGGGACAGGCGGTGGGCGGCGGGGCGCTCGGGGCTAAGACGGTGAGTCAGCTGGTGCCCCACAGCCACGCCTGGCCCAGCCCTGGTAGGCTTTGCTGAGAGGACAAATCTGGAGGCTGGATCGAAGGTCACTGCCGAGGGACGTGTCTACAGCACCACCTGGTGGTGATATGGCACTCCTGTCGCACCCAGCCCTGGTCCTGTCGTCTGTCCCTGTGAGGTTAGCAGGTATTTAGTGAGCAGCTACTACACGTCAAGCACTGGGCGGGCCCTGCACTGAGGATGGGGCTAGGCTGAGAAGGTCCAGGGGACATCACTCTAGGCCAGTGATGGCGAACCTTTTGAGCTCGGCGTGTCAGCATTTTGAAAAACCCTAACTTAACTCTGGTGCCGTGTCACATATAGAAATTTTTGATCTTTGCAACCATAGGTAAAACAAAGACTTATATTTTTGATATTTATTTTATATATTTAAATGCCATTTAACAAAGAAAAATCAACCAAAAAAAATGAGTTCGTGTGTCACCTCTGACACGCGTGTCATAGGCTCGCCATCACTGGTCTAAACTATATGACATTAAACTGATGGAAGCTGTTAGCAGAGCCCAGCAAGGACCCACGATTCAGAGTCAGAATGATGGACTTGACAATAAGCTAAGTGAGTGGGAGACACTGCCATTCACAGGATGTTCAGTGGTGAAAGGAACAAGAAATCAAGCCCACAGCATCTACTAAATGCAAAAAGATTTACACATGCGCCTTTTTATATATTTAAATGCCATTTTAACAGAAAAATCAACCAAAAAAATGAGTTCGCGTGTCACCTCTGACACGCGTGTCATAGGTTCGCCATCACTGGCCTAGGCAGACGGAACAGCAAGTACGACGGCTCTGAGGTGAGGAGTTGGGTGTAACGCAAGAGGAGCAGAGGGGTCAACATGACTAGGCCTGGATGCTGGGGTGTAGGGAGGACGGGGGAGTGGACCAGGATGGTGGCCAGGTCTCACAGGGCCTTTTGGGCTGCAGTGAGGAGTTTGGACTTATTTCTGAGTGTGATGAAAAGCCACAGACTATGATGGATGGTTTAAACTTTACTTTAAATATATTTTTATTGATTTCAGAGAGGAAGAGAGAGGGAAAGATAGAAACATCAGTGATGAGGGAGAATCATTGATTGGCTGCCTCCTGCACGCCCTCTGCTGGGGATCAAGCCCGCAACCTGGAACCCTTCGGTCCACAGGCCAACGCTCTATCCACTGAGCCAAACCAGCCAGGGTGGATGGTTTAAACTTTAAATGGCTGCTGTGAGGAGGCTACAAGGGGAAACTAGGCCCAGAGCAAGGAGAAACACAGCAAGTCTGGCCGGTGTGGCTCAGTGGCTGAGCATCGACCTGTGAACCAGGAGGTATCGGTTCAATTCCCCATCAGGGCACATGCCCCGGTTGCGGGGCTCGATCCCCAGTGTGGGGGTGTGCAGAAGGCAGCCATCAATGATCCTCTGTCATTATTGATGTTTCTATCTCTCTCTCCCTCTCCCTTCCTCTCTGAAGTCAATAATAAAAATATATTTTCAAAAAGATTAGAAGTTATGAGTTCGAGGATCAACCAACCCAGTGGGGGTGGCACCAGGGAGGACTTTCTGGATATGGAGGCATCTGAGCTGGGTCTTTTTATTTTTATTTTTATTGATTTCAGAGAGGAAGGGAAAGGGAGAGAGATAGAAACATCCATGATGAGAGGAGAACCATTTTCTATTTTATTTTTATTATTATTTTTTCTTTTTGTTAATCCTCACCTGAGGATATTTTTCCATTGATTTTTAGGGATAGTAGAAGAGAGAGGGAAAGACAGAGAGAAACATCGATGTGAGAGAAACACATCGATTGGTTGCCTCTTGTACCAGCCTGACCAGGGCCCAGGCCTGGGAGGAGCTTTGCAACCATGGTACTCGCCCTTGAATGGAATTGAACCTGAGACCCTTTGGTCCCCAGGCTGATACTCTATCCACTGAGCAAAACCATCTAGAGCTGGATGTGATAACGTCTAAGGTCTTTGTTGTCCAAAGCCTCTGACCCTGGCACCCAAGAGGAGAAGAAATGGCACGAGGAGGAAGCGAGAGATGGGTCCAGGGCTGTGTGGGGACCAAGGAAGAGGTTGGAAGGAGGGTGGGGTGGAGCAGCAGTGTGGTCTCGGGGCAGACACGTCTCCTCTGAATCTGTTTCCACATTTGTCAAACGCAGTTGACCGTGCAGGTCCCGGCCCAGCATGTGGAACAAATGTCAGTCTTTTCCTGCCCACCACCCACTGCTGGGCCGGGCCTTGTTGCTGCTGGCCAGGGTGGCTAGGGCAGCCCATGGAAGATGTCAGATCGGCACTGATCTGGCTGTTTTGGCTGGCTGACCTCTGCTGGCCAGAGGGAGGTGGAGGGTGGGGGACAGGTCCAGGCAGCACCAGCCCCTTGGTCAGGAGATCGCCGAGATGGCAGAAAGAGCTGGGGCTTAGGAGCCACCAGGCCTGCGTTAGAATCTCAGCTCTGATAGGTAGCAGCTGTGAGAGCTTGGGCACGTCACCTAAGACCTTACCAAGTCTGTTTCCTCTATAAAATGGAGAGGCCCACCCTCGGGTTCTGAGGGGCTGGAACAGAAGAGCAGTGGGGAATGTGCACCCGGCTCAGGCTCTGAGGACTGGCTGAGATCCCTTCTTCCTCTGCTTTCCTTGTAGCCCACATGGGGCCAGCATGGGCCTTGGAGCAGCACCAAGGACCCACTCACCCTTCTGCCCCTGAGTCCGGACCGGAGTCGGCCTGGAATCCAGGCCCACGTGGACGCCCCTCCCTAGCTTGCAGACTCAGAGTTGGGGGAGGCTGAGCATGGCGCACTGTGCAGCCCCAGCTCCTGCTGACAGAGAAACTGCTCACAATAAAAGGCTCCTGCTCCACTGGGCCCAGGTGTCAGCCTGCGTGGTTGGGAGGCTTCGCTGAAGTGAGAAGCTGATGAGAGCGCAGGAGGGGCTGGCTGGGGGCACCCACCCTGAAACCTGTTTCTGATTTCCTTTGCTGCTCGCCCCTCTCTCCGCCTGGCAGCTTTCCCGGATTAGCTGCTGACGTCAGCAGCTGCCCAGCCTGGGGAGGTGTATGAGGGCTGTCTGGTAGATGGGAACACTCAAGGAAGGGGGCCTGTGCTTAGCTTTGCAAAATTTGTCCTCCAGGGAGCTGGGAGGTAAGAAGAGCTGAATTGTGTCGGGTACTCACATATTTGAGCAGCACATCCACATTGTAAAGATAAATAGCTCAGAGAGGTGGAGGGACTTGCCCCAAACCAGCCACACATCTGGTTGGAACCTGGCTGCATCCCGCTGCCTGCTGGACCCACAGCTGCTAGGTCTGCAGGGCTCATCTCAAGGTAGGTCAGTTCCATCTACATCATGGCCACAGTGGCAGCTGCATGTGTTGAGCACCTGTGAGGACGGTGTCCCATTCTACAGATAAGGATGTCATAGGTGCTCAAGATTCCGGAGCTAGAGTGAGGGGGAGGCTGAGCTGGAGGCTTTGTAAGCTCTAAGGAGGTGGAATATGAGACACTACCCTGATCCCAGGCTGGGAACAGTCTGCCTGCTGTTACTGCTTTGGGAATTCCAATTTGAAGATTTGAAACCCACTCTGGGTATGAATTTTAGTTCTGCAGCTGTGATTTGGGGCATATTACTCTGATTTCTGAGCCTCAATACTTATTTGTAAAATGGCCATTTAAAAAAGTCGACCTTGTCCTGCCTGGGTGGCGTAGTTGGTTGTGGGTTTGATCCCTGATAGAGGTATGTGCGGAAGGCAGCTGATCGATGCTTCTCTCGCACATCGATGTTTCCCTCTCTCTTTCTCTAGAATCAATAAAAAGCATATCCTCAGATGAGGATTAAAAAATAATAAAAATGAAAGTCCACCTTGCCAGCCTGTCTCCAACCTCCAAATATATGTCTTCCTCCTTAGAATTACAAGTGGTTCTTGGCCCCTCAAGCAACAGGGAGCCTGAGCACCACCACCAGGCA
>NW_005363061.1:229923-238409 GCF_000412655.1 Myotis brandtii
ACAGAGCAGCCTTGGCTGTAAGAAGGCAGCCCTTCCAGATCTCACTGGGGAAGAAGACACTTGGGCTCCACACTCGAGGCAACAGAGCGAGAAGCATGACAAGATGGTGGAGCTGGAAGAGGGGAGGGGGACTTGCAGGGGCACTGCCACAGGTGATGCACTCTATGGCATCACCCCTTAATGCAGCGGTTCTCAACCTGTGAGTCGTGAACAATGAAAATACATCCTGCATATCAGATATTTACATTACGATTCATAACAGTAGCAAAATTAGTTATGAAGTAGCAACGAAAATAATTTTATGGTTGGGGGTCACAACATGAGGAACTGAATTAAAGGGTAGCGGCATTAGGAAGGTTGAGAACCACTGCCTTAATGAAAGCCTGTGTGGGGGGAGGGGGGCTGGACAGCCCTTAGCAGGGGACCTGGGGACACCAATGCTGAGTGAATCAGTAACAACAGCGCAGGAGCCCTGCAAGTGGCTGCACTCGCATATTTTGTTTTTTAATTGTGAAGTTCACATGGCCACAGACAGAAATCGGGCAAGAGGAGAAAACCTCCAGAATCTCACCAAGACCCAACTCTTCTAGTGTTCGTGTTTCTGTGTGTGTGTTTTTCGTGGTTGCCATCAATTGTTCCGTTTGGGAACACTTTTCATGAGCAGGTCCCTATCTTTCTACCTGTTGTACAGCACTTTACTGTTCAAACTGCTTTTGGTCTGATGTTGTCCTTTCTCGGTAAACTGTGAGGTAAGCAGGAATTACTTCCACCTGGCAGATGAGGAAACTGAGGCACAGAGTGGTTAGGTGACTTGGCCAAGGGTGCCTGGCTAGTGATGCAGGGGTGCCAGGGATAACCCTCAAACTCCTAGGCAAGCGGTTCTCAACCTGTGGGTCGCGACCCCTTTGACGGTCGAACGACCCTCTCACAGGGGTCGCCTAAGACCATCCTGCATATCAGATATTTACATTACGATTCATAACAGTAGCAACATTACAGTTATGAAGTAGCAACGAAAATAATTTTATGGTTAGGTCACAACATGAGAAACTGTATTTAAAGGGCTAGAGGTTGAGAACCACTGTCCTAGGCCAACGTGCACACAGAAGAGACACAGAGGGAGGAGGACAGAAAAGACAGCCCCACAATTCTCATCTCAAAATATTTAATTTTGCTTTGAAAAGGTTACATTCCCGGCTTCCCTCCCTGCCACATCACTCCGGCCCACCAGCAGTGACACACTCGCACGCACATACGCACCTAAGGCCAACGGGCTGTGGTCTGCTTCTGCCGTTGCCAGCTGGGAAGAAGGAATTTTCTCCTTGCCTCCTTCCCCCAACACAGGTAAGAAAAAGGGGCTCGCTGGAATCCCAGCTCCCAAGGGAGGACGCAGAGCCCCACACACTCTGTCACATCACATGCACTTAGAAAAATAAAACCAAGTGGTGATCTGGCATCCCCAACACCACAAAATAGCAACATCCACCTGGAAGTCATCTTTGCCATTTTCTAGAAAAATTTATTGCACTTAATTAACAGATGTTAAAAGGAGCTCTTGGCCCTTTGTGTTACGTGAAGCAGAGCTCGCAGGGCCTGGGTAGGGAGCTGCCCAGCACAATGGGGCCCTCTTCTGCAGGCTCCCAGGCCTGCCACCCAGCCTCAGGATGGAGGACTGCAGCCGCCCCAGCAGCCGCTCAGCAGGGTGACACTTACCCAGTCAAGGTTCACTGCTCAGTGCCTTCTCCAACCTCAGGATCCAGACAAGCAAACCCCTACCTACCTTTGGCCAAGGGTAACAGTTACCCAGGTCCTCCACAGGCTGCTGCCCATTGTGAAAGCTCTCTCAATATATATATTTCTGTATCTAGATATACATTTATTACATTCTTACAACATTCTAGCTCATTCATGATTTGTCTGTTCTGAGGTTGCAACAAAGCTGCCAGGAAACGGAGGACAGGGCGCTTAGGAAGGGATGGTGCTTCCCAGCCCATCACAAACCCCGGAAAGCCATTTACTTTGGCTCCTCCGGCCTCCAGTGCTTTTTAGGAGATGTCAAAGATTTGAGCAAAGGAGCCTCAGTCTTTGGCTGTCAGCCCCAAGATGGAGAGGGGCCAGGAGGGAGTCAAGGAGACTCCCAATTCCATGATGGAAACTAGCAGGCACCAACCCTCCCCTGAAAGGACTCGATTCGCGGGCCTGGGAAGGAGACACGCTTCCCTGAGCACTCCTTTCCCCACATGTCCACCTTCATGGAGAGCTCCTTCCTGTCTCTGCTAGGCCCTGGCTCCAAGGGGCTCTTCTAGAAGAGGCCAGCAGCCACATTCTTTCCAAGTAAGCACTTTGGGAAGGAACCAGCCGCCCACTGCCTGGGGGGAAGGAGGGGAGGGCTGAACAGGCAGAAGGCGGGACAAAGAGGAGATGCCAGGCCATTACCCCACCCATGGGGATCAGAACATGGATACCATTCAGAGATTAAGTCTCCATTCTTTAAAAAAAACAAAACAAAACACAAACCATACACTTTCTGGCCAAAGAAAATGAAGAGCTTTTACGCTGGAAGCTCTTCTACTAATAACAAAATGAGAACTGCCCTCTTGGTGGGTCGCCAGACCAGAGGGCGAGTGCCCGGGCGGGCGAGCTGCCCAGGGCAGGACACTGACATGCCGGATGCAACTGCCCTGTTGTGGTTACAATAGAGTGAAAAGTGTGAACATGGTTTTTATAGAACCACAAAATAAAAGTCAGGGGCCTGGAGGGAGTCAGTGACCTCCCTTGGCCTCAGGCACCCTTGTCAAGTCCCCAGGAGAGGTGGGTATGTAGGTCCCCAGAGGACCATGGCGTTCCCCTGGGTGCGGTCCACGGCCAGTGGATGGCGTCCCCGGGTCTTAACATGTTATATAAAGTCTGTAGGGGTCAGAGCCCGGGTCTTGGAGCTACCACTTTAAATAAAGCCAGTGGAAAACATGACAAAGTGTACCCGTCACCTCTGACCCCTCTTAACCACAGGCTGCCTGGCCCTGAGCCAATAAATGCACCTATCTGCAGGTGCTCCGGCTGGCCACAAGGAACAGAGCGTTCCACAGATTTCCTCAACGAATCTCCCGGGCGGAGCAATAGGACGAGTCCAGCCAGACACAAGAGAAAACAGCTGTGAGGTAGAGCCACAGCTGCAAGGACCCCTCCACATACCACAGCCAGGCTTGTGTGGGTGGCCCACATCTTCAGGGACCCAGCTGAGGGGACTCTAGTGGATAAATGTCCCGAGAACTGGCTGTTCCATGAGTTGTGCTGTGACCGTGGCCGGCTGTCCTGCCCAGCAGGTGGCTCTAGGCAGCTTGCACAGGGAGGGATCTTGAATCAAGAACTGGGAAGCCCTCTTCTTCTTTCCTCTGGCCTGGCCCACACCGGAGAACAGAGCAAGACAAAATGGAGACACATGGCCCAGCTCCCTGCCCGCAGTGTAAGGGGCTGTGGAGGCTGGTTTTCTGAACACCATGCAGAAGGTGCATCCTGTCTCCAGAAAATTAAGCTTCATAGATGAGGGGGGTTTTCCTTTTAAATCCAAGATCTGAGATTGATCACTGGGTGAAGAGAAACAGGCCTAGAGGCCCAGTCTAGTAGGACAAACAAGATTCAGGTGGTGTCCACAAGTGACCTGGAGAAGAGGAGATGCAAAAGCCCCTCTCAGCACTGTGATTAGGGCTCAGAGTCTGGCCAACCTGGGAGTCTCCTTCACAGCAGACAAAACATAGACAGCCGACTGCCACCGCCTCCTCCCTGGCTTCCAGGCCTCGGAGCCACAGAGTAAAGGGGTGTGGGAGCTAAGAATGGTTGGGTGCACTTCTGCTGCAGGCTCCAGACCCAAACCCCATCCCCGGCTGCAGAGACCCGGCTCTGGTGGGCTGGTACCCATGCAGACACTATGGAGGAGCAGGCGTGTCTTTCTACCGCTGAGGGAGATGGAAATGGATGCTTCTCTCAAACTTTCTGGGGAGGGTGAGGTGGACCACGGACAGTCCACCTGGAAACACACCCTGCTACCTGAGAAGACGTGACAACGATGGACTCGTTCTGTGGAGACCGAGGGAGAGTCAGGGCAGCCTGAGCCCCTGGGAAAGGAGAGCTGTCCTCCAGAGGCCCCCTTCTGATTCAGTTGGGACATCCAAGAATAGAAACTAAGGCTGATGCACCCGTCTACGTCGATTCCCTGGCGGCTTCACCAGTGAGGAGGCTGGCCCCCTAGGGAAGTTGCCACGTGCGCTGGCCATGTGATAATGAAGCTTGAACGTGACCACTCCTGGAGCAGGTGCGCCGCCATTGGCCCTCGAGGAGTCCTAAGTCTCCACATGTGTGTGGGGTTTCAGGGAGCCCTCAGGCAGAGGATGGGGTGTAGGCAGCGCGGCCTGGGCGAGGCATGAGTTACAAGGGCCCGTACTTGGTCTCATACTTGGACACGATGGTCTTGCACTTGCCCACCTCCTTGCGTAGCTCAGCCACCTCCGTCCGCAGGGCCGTGTTCTCCTTCTCCAGAAAGGCCGCCCGGATGGTGATCTGGTTCTCCTTCAGGCGCCGTGCGTCCCGGGACCGTTTGGCAGCCACATTGTTCTTCTTGCGTCTTGTCCAGTACTTTTCATCCTGTGGGGAAGTGTCCTCTGTTAGTCTTTCCTCTTTCCCCACAAGGGGAAAGTACAGCATTGGTTCAAGAGCCTCTCTCCTCCTGCCAGCAAGCCATACCCCAGATTCCTCTTATCACTCCTCTGGCGCAGTCAGAACGGAAGCGGGGACCCAGGGAAGAAGATGCATGTGCCAAGGACAGCAAGGGGCCCTCCCCTTTGCCAGGATGAGAAACAAAGTGTCCGGGAGGAAGCGGTGGAGGAAGGGGCCTCCGCTTGCTGGGAGCCTGCCCTGTGCTGCTCCAACATGAAGCACTGTCCACACCTGCCGCCCAGGCATCTGGGTTATGGCTAAGGTCCAGTCTCCTGAGTGCAAGTCTCGGCTCTGTCCCTCACCAGCAGTGGGACCATGTGAGTTCCTTCACCTCTCCATGTCTCAGGTTCCTCATCTTTACACTGGGGATAACAGTAACTACCTCATAGAGTTGTTTGAGGATTAAACAAGTTAATGTGTGCAAAGTGCTCATTACAGTAAGGATCACATCCAGGTTTACATTTTCATCATCATTATGATGAAAGCCTCAGTAACCGCCTGAGAGGCAGGTACAGTTGTTCCCATTTTACAAATGAGGAACCTGAGGCCCAGGTAGTTCTAGGTGGCACAGTGGGGTCTGGAACCAGCTCTGCCTAACTCCAAAGCTTAGATGAAAAGCCCTTCCTGTGAGTTTTCCATAGGAGAGGATGGAAAAACTACAGCATCCTCCTCTCCCTGCCCACCCAACTCCTATAAAACCATCAGCTTGAAAGCTGTTTGCTCGTCCCTGGGGTGGTAACAATACAACTGTCTTTTGTCCTTCAAAGCAAGGGCTTGTTCAGCCCAATTCCTGTGGCCGAGTGAGCTCTTGCCCGAAGGCTGGGCTACAGCCAGGGAAGCAAGAACATCAACACAGCCACCAGCCAGTCAGGAAACAGAGAAGCCACAGGGAGTCACGCTGGGGCCAAATTCGACTTGACTCCCTTTCTTTCTACCAGCTGCTGCAGGAAGGGTATGGCCCTATGCTCTGAACTCATGCCTTTCTAAATGGTGTCCATAGGAGGGAGGAACCTCCAGATAAAATCAAACGTGAGGAAGTGCAGCCCTCAGCTCTTGAACCAATTCTGTACCTTCCCTTATACAGACACCAGATTACCTTCTGTTCATCGGGCACAAAGACCTTCTTGGCCTTTTTGATCATAGGCTGGGGCTTCAGGTCCTCTTCTGCAAACTTGTGCTTCCGAGGGTTGAAGAGCTCCCCGCCTGGCACACTGGAGAGGACCAGGTCGGCAGGGTCAGGATTGAAGTTCACATCCACCTCCACACAGCTGGGGTCGATGGGACTGGGTGTCTCCCTTTCCTTTTCCAGGGAGGATTCTGAAAGACACAGAGGCAGGTGGTCCTGAAGCAGCCACTGGACAGCAAAGACCTATGTCACACACCCAGATACCTGCTTGAAGCTCAATGTTGCACAGCCACTGCTACTTGGAGGGACCAATCCCCAAGCTAGACTGGCATATGTGATTCAGATCAATAACACAAACATAGAAAAAATACTTCCTTTAGGAATAAAATATTCAAAAGGAAACAGAGGCCCTTGAAAAAGACAGGGTTTTCAGCCCCCCCCCCCCCAAATATTAAGCAAAACATGAAATCATTACCCTCCTTAACTTCCTGTGGTTTCAAGCTCTGAAGTAATGAGAAACAGCTGAACCTCCGTGAACCATGTTGGGGACAGACTGAATAATGAAACGGCTTCCACAATGGACTCCCTAGAGACCTATCAGTCGCAGTGCTCATTTAGTCTTATGACAACTCTGAAAGCAAGATGGGTGTTAACCTTATTTTACAGATGAGGAAACGAAGGCTCAGAGAAAGGACATGGTTTTCCCAGGGTCACACAGAAGGTAAGAGACTGAACTAAAATTTGAGTCTGATTCTTGCTGATTCCGAATCATTCTTCTCTGTCCTACCTGGCTGCCATTTTATAGTGGACATTGGATTTAAGGCACTTTCAGAATTCAAAGGTTGTTAGAGATAAAGTTATTAAAAATAAACATAGACTGCCCAGCCGGTGTGGGTAAGTGGTTGAGCATCGACCTATGAACCAGGAGGTCATGGTTCGAATCCTAGTCAGGGTACATGCCCGGGTTGTGGGCTCGATCCCCCATGGGATGTATGCGGGAGGCAGCTGATCAATGATTTTCTCTCATCATTGATGTGTCTCTTCTCTCTTGCCATCTCTGAAATCAATAAAAACATATTAAAAAAAATAAAACTAAAAAAGACACAGACCTTTTGCCTACTTGTTCAAGGTACCATAGGCTGACACCTAGAACACCCATACCCCACTGGTGGGAATTATCAACGGCTACAACAACATTGTACAGTACTTGGTAGTATCTATAAAAGCTGAATATATGCATATGTCCAATGACGCAGCCACTCTACTCCTAGGTAAATGACTATTCGAATGTACACAAATATTTACCAAATGATATGTATACAAATGTTCATGGAATTGCTATGCATAACCCCAAACCAGAAGGTCCATCACTGTAGAATGGAAACCTGTGGTATAGTCAGACAACGGAACACCATTTGGCAATGAAAATGAACAAACTATGCTATAGGCAACAACATGAACGGTTCTCATAAACAAAGTTGGTTTTTCTCTGTTACAGGAGTATTCCATAAGTATGTTCTGTAAATCTATGTTGTTAGTGTAAGGAGATTTGGTGCCCATATAATTTACATCTGTAGCTATAAAGCTAGCTACAGAAAGCTATCAATGTAAGCAAGTATAAAAGTAACTAACATATAATAGTTAAAAACAAAAAAGAGGACATAATATACAATTACATTTATAGAATGTTCAGTTACAAGGAAAAGGAATCTTTGGTGATGGAAATAAAGACAGTGGTCACCTCTGGGGAGTAATGACTGAGTGGGGTCACAAGGCACTTTGGGAACACCAATAATACTCTATTTCCTGATTTGGGTGGGAGTCACATGGGTGGGTTCACTTTGTGAAGATTCATTGAGGTGTATACTTATGATGTGGGCACTTTTGTACACATTTTGTGGGGTGTGGCTACAGTGTTTTGGCCAGGTTCAAGCCTCGGACTAATCAAAGGACAGGGTCCTCTCACTGCTACGTGCAAGTCCCAGCTGGAGGGCAGGGCCCTCCCAGCACAATCATAGCCAACGGCTGTGGTTGTAAGCTTGAACCTATGGTCTGAACACGTAGCCCCACATGCCTTGTGATAGATTTCAGGTGCATGTAGTTGAGTAGGGTTGAAACTCACGAGAATGCTGTAAACAACTTGATCACACCCCTACTTTGCCTCATGGCATCTGCTATAAAATAAAGACATGGCTTGTGGGCGCTGGCGCTGTCTCCTCATCAGGGAGCAGTGTCCCACCGAGACCCAGCTTTCATTCTCTTGTCTGTCTTTTCTCAATCCTTTCACCCCCCAACTCAGGGTCACCTTCGGCCGTAACAATATTTAAGAGTATTTACTTAAAAACAAAATCAAAGGAAAATGTTACATAGGTGGTCCAAGGTACAAGATGGGGGCTTGTTTTCAACTTTGCTCCCTACCCACACATGAAACCAGCCCTCTAGGACAGTGATGGCGAACCTATGACACGCGTGTCAGAGGTGACACGCGAACTCATTTTTTTGGTTGATTTTTCTTTGTTAAATGGCATTTAAATATATAAAATAAATATCAAAAATATAAGTCTTTGTTTTACTATGGTTGCAAATATCAAAAAATTTCTATATGTGACACGGCACCAGAGTTAAGTTAGGGTTTTCCAAAATGCTGACA
>NW_005363061.1:238533-242481 GCF_000412655.1 Myotis brandtii
TCTTTGTTTTACTATGGTTGCAAATATAAAAAAATTTCTGTATGTGACATGGCACCAGAGTTAAGTTAGGGTTTTTCAAAATGCTGACACGCCGAGCTCAAAAGGTTCGCCATCACTGCTCTAGGACAACCCAACCAGCACAAAAATGATCTGCCTTCAACAAGAATTTGGCTGGAATCAGCTGAAGCTTCTAACCCGTTTACAGGAGGAAAAACAAGGTGTAGAGGAGCATGATAAATGGGACCACGGGGATATAGTCAGAAAAAAACAGCATGTGATAAACTCTACAGGATAAATGATTCCATTTCTTCAACAAATTGCAAAGAAAAAATAAAAAGGAGAGGGAGGGGACCCTATAGATTACTAGAGATTTAAGAGGCATAACTAAATGGAATGTGTGGGTCTTGTTTGGATCCTGATTCAAACAAACCGCAAAACAATAGCATTTATGAGACAACTTTTTCAAAATTTGAATGCTGAGTTTATTGTCTAATTCAGATGTAAAATTGGTGTTTTTGTTACTTTTTAAAAAGAACCTTTGTATTTTATATACTTACTGAAATATTTATGGCTGAAATAATATGTAGAATTTAACTGTAAATAATTAAGTGAGGGGAATGGGAGAGGTTACAGAAAACAAGATAGGTTATAAATTAAGAATTATGGAAGCTGAATGGTTACATGGATGTTCATTAGTTTTTTATTTTTGTATTTGAAAATTTGTCCATAATAAAAAGTAAAATTAAAACAAAACAAAACAGAGCATGAGCACTACTCAGTTGGCTGGAGCGTTGTCCTGTACACCAAAAGGTTCTGGGTTCAATTCCTGATCAGGGCATGTACGGAAGGCAACCAATCAATGTTTCTCTCTGACATCAATGTTTCTCTCTCTCTCTCCCCCCACCTCCTCTCTCTCTAAAAAATCAATAAAAGCATATCCTCAGTGATGATTAAAATAAAAAAACAATAATTTAAAAAACAGAGCATGAGAATTCTTTGGGTGTGGGTTCCCTGGGTTCCATACCAGCGCCTGGGGTCCTTCCAGGAGCCATCAGCCTGCATGCCTCTAACTGAGCCTAAAGAAAGCTTTGCAGAGACTCCTGAAACAGGGGTCATTGGTCCTCCGGAGGGTTCATGTCCAAGTGGCATGAAAACCAAATAACCAAATAACCAACTAACCAACCCCCAGAGGTAAAACAGAAAAAGGACAAGAGGACTAAGGAGAAATCCTGAAGATGATGCCTTCTTTGTGCCTGTTCCTAAGCAGTACTTGGCTATGGAGTCAGACATCCTGGGTTCAAGTGCTGCCTCTACTACCTACCAGCTGTATGACCTTGGGCAAGTTACTTAACTTCTCAGTTTCTCACCTATAACACACAGATAATATTACCAATTTGATAAGGTTGTTGTGAGGATTACATATTAATGCCTGGCACAGAGTAAGTGCTAAATAAATGTTAGCTGGTATTATTATTATTATTATTACCCAAGCTTCCCAATAATCTGTGGCAAAGTGCATGGGTGGAGGGTGGGGGGTAAAGAGCTGTGCTGATAAAATGCAGAATGGGATTTCTACCCTGCAGAACCTCAGACTGGAAGATCTTGCTCCACTGTCCTGACCATTTGCAGCACACCAACCAACAGAAAGGCTCCGACAAAACCGATGTGACTGCTATTTTTTCTTTAGTCTTGGGGACTGTGCTGAAGGGTGGGGAGCAGAGTGTTGCTCCACACTGCAGGCCCACCAGGACCTCCCTGAGAGAAGGGGCTCACTGCGTGTGTAGACACAAGAAGCCTTCAGTGGGAAATGGACCTCCTTAGATAGGACAGGTGGCCCTGCGCAAAGGCTCGTCACCAACCTGTGCTGGACACAGTTTCAGAGGGCTGAAAGATGGCGTTGGAAGAGGATGGTGGGGATGCTGTGGAAGAGCTGGCCGATTCCTTTCCTTCTAGCTCGGCCACAGGCAGCAGCAGGTTCTGGGCCAGGTGGGTGGGGCTGGCAGGGATGCCATTCTCCAGCAGGAACTCGTCCAGGTCCATGTACTCCAGATGGAAGGACTCGCCATCATATGGGATGGTCTTGTCCCAGATAGGTGGCATGAGAGAGGCTGAAACGGCCATGGTGCTGGCTGCTGCGGCCTCGTCTTCCTCCAGCTTTTCCTTCCCCTTTTCCTTATCTGCAGGCACAAAATCTGTGATGAGACACCACACAAGAGGGTAATTCAATCCCAAGAGGGGAGCAGTGGGCCTCACAGGGCTGGCCCAGCTCTCGCGTCCTGATCCTTCCCATGCATTTCAAGAGCCCACTGTGTTCTCATTATAACCTGATGCTTGACCCAGGCCCACTGGTCTCCTTTAGAGATGGCAGCATGTCCTTATCCTTGCTTGGGCTTTCCAGAATGCTCGCCGCAAGTTCTAAGGCTTAATGTGGTTCAGAATGGGCTGTGGAATTAGCATTTGGAAAAGAGAGGCTACAGGGAGGAAATGGAATTTCTGAGTCTTCCTGATATCTTATCCCTGTGGTAGGAAAGGGTGATTCCTCAGGCCAAGAACTTGTGTTTTCTCCTGTCCTGTCCCTACCAGATATGCTTCTCCACAGCAACTCAGCCCAGGGTTCGAATACCAGTTCTGCCAACCAGTTGCTGTGGTGTGTTAATTTAGCTTTGTATTTAACCTCTCCCAGCCTCAGTGTCACCCATTGTATATAAAAATAAAGCTTTGGTGTGTAGACTAGAGATAACATATGCAAGTGTCTTATATAGTTCCTGGCAAATGGCAGGTATTCATTACTACAGTGAACTCATTGATTCTGTGTCTGATTCATTTCTACATTTCAGGGCCAACACAGGAGCAGGCTGACCGTGGGCTATGGGAAAATTTGCATACTGAATGAAGAATGCTGGAGCTGTCTTTTCAGGACCTTTTCAGAGCAACAATTTCAAGAGAAGTTTATTCCTGAATAAGCAGAGAAGACTGAAGGCAAGTTTTCTGGGAAGGAGGGAGAACTGAATAAGAAAGCTTGTTCCCATTCAAAGCAAAACTAATAAATTAGCAGGGACTGGATCTCACCTCAATTGTCTCAGTCAAAAAGTTACCTGTGTGGATATTAAAGAAAGAGCAAATTAGGAAAAAAAGACAAGAGAGAAATGTGACACGGTTGAAAGGAAAACAAAGTGACAGGGAGGATAATCGGGGAAGTGGGAGATAAAATCATGACAAGTTCATACTGGGTTTTCAAATTGGGGGAGACAACTTTGAACTCTGGATTCTGAAGTGAAAAAGAGAAATCAAATATAATTATGGTGGAAACAACCAGTCATGCATGGACTCCCAGACCTTAGCCGGCCAAAAAGAAGCCTATTGGTCCAATAAAAATGGACACACCAGTGGGTTAAGAAGGTGGAGGTTTTGACACACAGAATTTGGTAATGGCTTCTAAGACAAATTAACCTGAATTCTTGCAACTGTTTTCTGTACCAGGCTTTGGTTGAAAACCAAATGGGAAGAAAGCCAAGCTTTGGTGGGCTGGGTGGGCCAGATGGCCTCGCTGTTATGCTCTGGAGATCCTGACCTACATTCTGTTCAGATCCATATTGGGTAGGGTCATGGGGATCAAAGGAGACAGGAGAAGGAAGGAGATAGAAAAACAGCCACACTGAAGGACAAGTAACAGAAAGTTCCAGGTTTTGCCTGGCCTAAGCAATTAAGAATATTTTAAATCAATACTTTTAGAAAATGGAGTTTTAATTGGAAGAGATGATAAAGAATTAGGCCCGCCCTAACCTGTTTGGCTTAGTGGAGAGGGTCCCGGGTTCGATTCCGGTCAAGGGCATGTACCTTGGTTGTGGGCACATCCCCAGTAGGGGGTGTGCAGGAGGCAGCTGATCGATGTTTCTAACTCTCTATCCCTCTCCCTTCCTCTCTGTAAAAAATCAATAAAATATATTT
>NW_005363061.1:242771-244220 GCF_000412655.1 Myotis brandtii
CGACGTTTCTAACTCTCTATCCCTCTCCCTTCCTCTCTGTAAAATATCAAAATATACTTTTAAAAAAATTAGGCCCATCACTCAGGTCACAGGGTTGCCAGTGATACAGTAAAAAGCACCAGACTGAGAGTTATAAGGCCTAGCTATGTGACCTTGAAGAAGTATCCCCCTTCCTCTCTGAGCTGCAACTTCCCTTATCTGGGAAGTGGGGATAACACGCTATAGGACGGCAGTGGAAGAGTAAATAAAACAGGAATTCCGTCCCAGTGCTTTGTGAGCATTCTGCTAACGTAAAGTAGAGCTATTGTTATGGGTGGCTCTTATTTGGCAATCTTGAACAAGAACCTGACAGATGTGTATACCTGTCCCAGCAGCTTGTCTCAGCCCCAGAACTGGAACAAAGCATTGCCTTAAAAACAAAAGGGTCTGTGCACACGAAGTCCCCGCAGCCGGAGGAGAATGCCTGGTCTCACCTGATATGCTGAAGCTATTTATAACCCAATGGAGACAAGCCACAGGAATGGAAGCCTCAGAACACACCGGGGAAAGGAAGAGGTGGCATTTAAAAAAAGAAAATTAATTCCCCAAGACAGGTAATTCACAGAAGGCCTGTTCCCTCTCAAATCCCTAGACCACACTGACGGTCTTGGGAATGCAAAGGTCTCAGATGGAAGGCGTACCTCTGTGCACCTCAAACCACAACAGGCAGTGCTCTGCTGCTCCCTGAACCTCCTGTTCCCAGGCCAGAAAAACAAGGCCAAACCTGCTCTCCACAGAGGCCCCAGGGACCGGTGTGGCCTAGGGAACAGGATGAAGCTCAGCTCCGCCACTGTGGCCCCCGGTCCAGGGCCGATCCCGCGAAACCAGGTGAAGGGCTTTATTCTGACCTCCCTCCCTCACCCCCCATTGCCCCCCGAGAAGGTGCCTGGGCACCCCTTCTCCTGACACCCTCCCCCACCTCAGCAGCAACCCTGAGACACACACTCCAGAAAACCTCCAGGGTGCGCCTAGGAGTGGGGGGAAGAGGGGTGCTACTCCCGGGAGGGGGCAAAGCCATCTGCTGAGGACAACCTGCCAGGGAAATCGGCGCTCCTCAAACTTTAGTGGACTTGGGAACACGGAGGTGGGGGGCTCCTGAAGGTGCAGGCTCCTGGCCCCGGAGCTGCAGGTGCGGGGGTGATGGGCGGCGCCCAGGAACCGGCATTCTAAACAAGCGTCCCGAGGGGTCCCGAGGAAGCGGTCCCCGGGAAGGCGCCCTGGAGCGTCACCCAAGGGGCTGCTGCGACCCGCTGCGGCCTGCTCGGAACCCGGCACCTCGCGCGCTCAGGCCGCCCCCAAGAACCTCCTCTCCACGACCCCTCTGCTCCTCCCGGACCCTGTTTTCCGCCATCGTCCGTCCGGCCCAACCTCTCTCAACGCCCCGCGACCAGCTCCCATCCTTCCCGCCTC
>NW_005363061.1:244531-245150 GCF_000412655.1 Myotis brandtii
GCAGCTGCCGACACGGGCAGCTACTGCGCAGGCGCCCAACAGCTCCCCCGCCTCCCTCCATCCCTACCCCGCCAGTGGGCTAGCTCTGGGATATTCATTATTCATGAGGCCAGGCCAGCGTCCCCAGATCGTGGCCTTGGATTGGCCCACCCAGCGAGGAGGGCGGGAGCAGCCTTCTGGGCCGCGATTGGTTAGGCTGTCGGGGGTAAGTGAGACACGTGCGGGGCCAGGTGAGGAGCAACGCCAGAGGCCCCGCCCCGCCCTCCCGGGTCACCTGATTGGCGCCGGCTGGAGTCTGTGCCGCAGGCCTTCTTCGGCGGCAGCTCCTTCCCTTCTACCAGAGGTTTCACCTTCGCCTTCCTCTTCGTAACCCCCACTCTCCTCCCAGACCATCGTGACCGCTCTCCTTTCCCTCTCATCCCAATCTCGCCACCTTCGGGACTCGGCACTGGAGGGAGGCGGGGCTGGGAGCGGCCGGGGGAACCTATCACAGAGCCTGTTCGGGCCGCAAGGCCCGGCCTCCGCAGGTCACGTGGAGCCCCAGCCGAGTCCCGTCGCGTGGGGAGGAGGAGAGAGGAGGAAGTCGAGGAGCAGCCAATGGAGGGCGGGGGCGGGGCCC
>NW_005363061.1:245417-246018 GCF_000412655.1 Myotis brandtii
AGGGGGTGTCGGTTCCTCACGGATCCCGGTTTCTGCGGGCGTGGCGGCCAGATAAACACTAGCGTGGCGGGAGCATTCCTGAGGGCGGGGCGGGGCGGAGTGGGGTGAGGTGAGGTGGAGAGACGGGCCCCGCTCGGAGCCAAGGGCTGGGGTACCGTCTTCCTCGCCCCCCAGCTCTGTGCTGGGTGTGACCTTGGGAAAGTCCAGTTGCTTCCCTCGAGGAGCCCGCTTCCTCGTTCCGGGGGTTGGACTATATCCGCTCTGAAGTCCTAAACGTTCAGCTCTGGAAGGCTGTTCCTCGCCGGGACCTCCCCACCCTTATCGTAGGGACAAGAAACCGAAGACACGCCTGTGGGAAAGCCGCCGCCATTAAAATGCAAACACGCCGGGGAGTCCCGCGGGGAATGAAATGCTGCGGGGCACCCAGCGGCGGAGTCGGGGCCGGAAGCGGCTCCCAAGCAGCGCCCAGACCTGGTCCCTCGTTAGAGCACAGACCCTGCTCCGCCTCGAACCCAGACAACACAAGCCTCTGCCTGCTCCGCTCCCGGAGGCCCGGACTTTGGCTTGTTTATCCCGCATCTGCCGAGGCGGGGCGCCGCGG
>NW_005363061.1:246133-261522 GCF_000412655.1 Myotis brandtii
CCGGGCCCCGCACCGGCCGGAGGGTGGCGGGCGGGACCCAAGCTGACTGCCGGCCCCGGGAGGCTCCCTGTCTGACCTGACAACCTCAGCCCGTCGCTGCCTTTCCTTACAAGTCAAATGGATCCACCTTGTGGGTCGTCCGGAGGCCAGTGTATGTAAAATGCACAGTTGGGAACCTGCAACAAATGGGAGTTTCCATAGTTTTTATCAAACTAAAAAGAAATAAAACGAACGGGTACAAATCCGCCGCCTGGTGTATCCATTATCCTGGCGGCCGGCCTGGGGCCCGTGTCCCTCTCGTTTTAGCGGAAACACGACATCTGTTGTGTTGCAGGGTGAGTGGGAATTCTGCACGTGGCTAAGAGATCTTTAGGTGAAGCTGACCTAGAGGTTTTCAGAAAGAAATTTTAAAGGAGTATCTAAGGGAGTGATTAAAACAATATATGAATTTTTTTTTTTTTAAATAGCTACTTTGGTGGAAAAGAGACTTTACTGGGCTAGAGTCAAATGTGTATTTTCATGGCTGATGTGCCATTGTTGAAGGGGCAAAATAATTCTCAAGGTATTAGGGAGGTTTTATAGGATAACAGTGGAAAGTTACAGCATTGGTTTACAGCAGGAGAGGGATGTATTAAGGATAAAGATTTAGATATTGTTAAAGCTGCAATTATCCAAAGGGGAAAATGCCTACTCCACTCATCATCCAGCCTGGAGCAACCTACCAAGCCCAGTTATCTGGGAGGCACTGGTGAGAAGCTAGGCTCGCAGGCTAAGGCTGCGGAAGTTGGTTTTTTTGATTTGTTTCTCTGTTCATGTCCCGACACTCCCCAGAGAGGGTTTTCCCCCTGGATAACCACAGGGTAAATGGTGTGTCACCAGCACGGCAGGAACACCACAAACATGTTCTCTCTCGTGCCTACTTGCAAGCTGGGAGGTTGGTTACTTGCGGGCTGGCAGCCTTCAGCAGCACCGTCCTGGAGGCGGGAGCCATTCTGTTCTAAGCTTCGTTCTCCAGCTGACCTGACCCGGCAAGAGCCACAGCCACCCCCCTCTACCCCCGGTTCCTGTCAACGAAGTGCAGCCTGGCCCCTTCTCTCGGGGGAGAAATAAATGTGGTGAGATGTGATTAGCTAATTCCCACCGTGTTTGTGAGCCCTTCCAAAGAAATCAACTCTGTAAAAAGAACATGTGATTACGTGGTTAAGGCTTCAAAGGTATGAAGTGGTTCCTCGGTGTTCTGTAGTCACAGGCTTTCAATGCAGCCACTTCTTGGGGAAAGCGTGGTCCCGGGGACAGCTTTGTGGGGTCGGGAGGCCGACCGAGGTAAAATCTCCCCTGGGCCCTAGCCGGTGTGGCTCAGTGGATAGAGTGTCGACCTGCCGACTGCAGGGTCCCAGGTTCCATTCCCGTCAAGGGCACGTGCCCGGGTTTTGGGCTCAATCCCCAGTAGGGGGCGTGTAGGAGGCAGCCGATCAATGATTGTCTCTCATCATAGATGTTTCTCTCTCTCCCTCTCCCTTTCTCTCTGAAATAAAAAAATTATATTTTAAAAATAATAATAAAAATAAAATCTCCCCTCGGATGCTGACCAGCCATGTGGCCTGGGCAAGTGACTTCTGCCTAAGCCGTAGTTGTTTTCTCTTGGAGACAGAGATGGGTATGCCTCCCTCACAGAGTGGCTATGAGGATTAAGTGTGAGAAGCAATGACAAGCACTCGGCTGGAACAGTGTGGCATGGAGAGGGGGTGCTTCCGCCCTTCCGCTTCCACTTAGGTGTGTGGGGCCTGGAGGAGAATTATTTGGGGTGTGGGGACAAGGCTGTGTGGTTGAGGGTGGCCGCCGGAGTCTATGCTGAAGTGTCCTTGAGCTGGGCTGGCTTTAAATTCTACTCTTTCATGTTCCAGAAACCTGCTAATCAACCCAAGTTTAAAACTTAATTCAATTCAATTGAGCAGATGCAGAGCAGGTGCCTTTCATCAAGCCATTACCCCAGTTGGGAGTATTATCATTTAAACTCAGAGTTTAGAGGAGCTCAAACTCCAGCATGGGAGCCCAAAAATTATCTCTTTCGCCCCGTATTCAGTGTCTAGTAGAACAGGACCATTCCATCTTTCGACTTACTGAAATATGTGACATAAGTCTTGTGTGTGTAAGAACAGAGCAATAGTAAGGCTTCCGTGGAGCTCTAACAAAGCCCAGTTATCTGTGCGCTTTGCCAATACCAAATGCAGGAGAGTACAAAGCTTTGTTCCAGGTAGTAACTCGGTAAATATTTGCTGGCTCGTTTGTTGTTGGTGCTGGTTAACAAAACCTTTCAGAGCCGAGTCCTATACATCTGGAACGTTATTAACATTAAATAACAGTCACTGGGTTTCACAGTTGAACTTGGAATAACGTGGAAAGCCCCCCAGCACTAGCCTAACCAACAGCTGCCTGCTTTCGAGCCCACATACCTGTGGCTGTGGTTTGTGCCTTGGTCGCAGTGTGTCCTAGGGCAGAAGTGGTGGGTGAAGGCCCTTCACTAACTCTTGTCCGTCTCTCCAGGACTCTGAAGAGCACTAATTTCCTGTTTGGCTTGCATTTTGCCCACTCCCAGGATTCAGATTGATGACAGATGGAGAGCTGCCCCAAGAGGGCCATTTGCAGAGCAAAGCCCTCAGCTCCAGTCTCTGCCATCTCAACAGCCACTGCCTGACAGCCAGGGCTTCTCCTGTACAAGCCGTGTTGGGGGTGCGGTGGCAGGGTGCGGGCTCCAGAGTCGGGCCATGAGGGTCCGATTCCTGGTTTGACTACTTCCTGACTGTGTGACCTCGGGCAAGTTACTTAACCTCTCTGTGCCTGAGTGTCAGAAGTAAAGGAGGCGATTCAGGCACACTGCATAGCAAATGCTCAGCTGAAGTTAACTCTTGGTATAATCCCATCTTGAATTGTTCTAGGACTACCTCACTCCTCTCCACCACCTGCCACTTCCCTGAGAATAGTGGGTGGGTGGGGCCTTGCAGACAGGGAGATGACAGCCTCACTACCTTTATGACCTTTAGGGCCCTGCAGGCTCTCCCTGTTCCAGGTCCCTCCAGCCTCACCTCTTCCTTCTCTCCCCCCTTGCTCACCTTCTGCAGCCACAGTGGCCTTTTATTGCTCAGACACTGTCTTTCCTGCCCCAGGAAAGGGCCTTTGCAGGTGCCGTTCCCTCAGCCTGAAAGTTCTTGGCGCAGCTGGCTCTTCCTCACTGTCCAGGCCTTGGTTTAAATGTGACCATGTGGCCCCCTCAGAGACAGCCCTGACTCCTGATTGCTGACTGTCCTTTCACAGGAAGTGCAGCTGCCAGGCGAGTGGGGCCATGCATGTCTCACTCACTCCATGACACCAGGATAGCAAATGTTGGATAAGCAAATGATGAACAAGCAAAGGAGGACCGAAGAGGTGCTGCCCCGAGTCTCGGTTTCAGGGTCCTGTGGTAGGGTCGAGCCTGGAAGCAGGCGGAGATGGGTTGGAACCCCTTACAACCGTGGCCTTCCCATCTCTGAGCCTCAGTCTCCCCATCTGTAGAACTGATCATGACACCTCCCTTGCCAGGCCATTTCACAAGCGGTGATGCCAGAGCACTTAGCACAACACCCAGGAACAGTGGCCTTGGATTCAGGATGCATTCCTTGAGCAGCCTGGCCTTGGGTCAGGCCCCGTCAAGATGCAAAGCCATCTGGCGGGGGCTCCTGGACACTGCTGTCAATTCCTGGCCCTGGTGAGATTGAGTTTCTCACGTTAGTGACGGGGGGCAGGCAGAGAAGGCAGTTGGGTCCCTAAGGCTGGAGCAAGGAGAGAGGCTGGCCAACCTCTGAGTGCATTTCCTCGGCATTTAGAAGGTAGTAGTAAGGATTAAGGGAGCTAAGGCTTCCAGCTCATAAGGCTTCCTCCACCTCCTCTTCCCTGGAGGAAAACTTCATGCTCTCTTGGCTTTGCCTGGTTCCCCCAGGCTGGGCGTGGAGGCGCCCACATGGGCCTTACATGGGCCTAACCTCAGGACAGCCCGGCTGCAGGGAGTCCACACCCTTGGGCCATTTAGCTCAATCCTCCAAGAGGAAGCTACCCAGGCTCCTCCTCTGCACCGCTGCCTCTGCCCCAGGAAGTCCCCCTGGCTTCCGGCCTGTTATCATTCAGCTGTTTCCCTGGCCAGTCCAGCAGGGCTGATGGCACCATGTCCCCAAGAGCCTCAGCACACGTTCCCAAGGAGACAGCACAAACTTGCAACATTCAGTTGTTTTAAGGGAGACTATTCACAGGAAGGAGGGTGGGAAGGACCTGAGGGTCAGGTGGCAGATGTGATGTTGGTGGAAGGAGCATAGTGCCAGGCCCAGCTGCTCTCTGCCTTTCACAGAGAAAACAGCGTGGACTTCACATTGGCAAACACTTCCACATGGGCTAACATGTGACCCGGCAACAAGCCAGCGCAGCCGGAATTCTTTTCCCCATTTTTACAGATTGAGGGTGGAGAGAGAGAGGTGTGTCTAGGACACCCGACTGGGTGGCCCACTAGTGATTCCAGCAGGAGCTCCCTGAGGTGGGGACGCTGCCTGGCCAGCTCAGAGTGGAGGCCTTGTTCAACCTGTGGGTGCGTTTCAGGCTACATGGCTCCTTGGAAGGCCTGAGTGACCCAAGCTGGCGGGAAGATGGGGGACCAGCCTCCGAGCACAGCCAAGGCCCTATAGGATGAGGTAAGGGAGGGGTGTGGAGAGCTGACAGCATGGTTTAGAGAAGCAGAGGAAGAAAGAGCGAGTGAGCAGGCTGGGACAGAATCCTGGAAGAGGATCCTGGGGAGATAGGGCAGGAGTGGAAACAGGAAGAGCTCAGAGACAGAGGGGAAGTTGAGTCGGGGCTTGGGGTACAGACCACCCTTTTGCCGGACATGGATTTCTCTGCCCACAGGAAAGTTGGTCAAACTGGTGGCCCAGAGTGTGGGGCGGCCAGGTGGCCATTGAAACCTGGAGCCAAGGGCGGCTGGAGCCCGGCCAGCTCTGCTGGACAGAAGCTGCTTCCCGAGGGACAAGAAAGGGGTGGGGTCTGTGTACAGGATGGGATGGGAGGCCCCCGGGAGAGAGAGAAGCCCCAAGGCCGCTCTCAGGGAGCGTCTTCGAACTAGAAAGCGAGAGGCTGTGGGGAGAGCAGTCTCGTGAGAGCACACCTGGCATTTCTCCCACGCCTCTGCCTTCCTCTGAAATTCCTTCACGCTGGACCCAAGCTCTGCTCTGCACGTGGCCTGCACGTGTGCGGAAGCAGTCAGTGGGCTGGAGGAAGCGAGGAGTTTGTACACAGGTCTCAGTCCCCCACGAGAAACCTGCCCTTATGCATCACGGCAAAGGGCAAGTGATCCTGAGGGCAGCTGTTTCCGGGCTCCTGCCACCTCGGCTGCCTTCCTCCGACTGAGGTCCCAGCCGAGTGGGGGACCCAGGGGAAGGGGCGCTTCATCAACAACTTAGAGCACAAGCTCCCTGACAGCTAGAAACTCCCGCGCCGTGCGGTGTGTGCACTCTCTTTTTACCCAGGTACATGGCCCTTCAGGTAGATTTATTTTTATAAAAGATTTGGAGAGTCTGGGAGCTTTGGAAGTGGTGATTCCAGGTTGGGGCAATAGTGTGAGTGAGGACTTTGTGGGTGCACTGACCCCTCATTTTATCTACCCCTTGGCATCTGTCAGTCCCACGGGGCCTCATGCTTCTGACCCTCAGTGAGATAGCACATGGAGAAGTGACAGGAGGTGGCCTGAGACACTGGTCCACACGCCTTGACCCACCCAGCTTACGCAGACAACTGATCCTCAGCCAGGGCTTGCCAACGCTTGGCAAAGCTCTGGCCCAGACCTTTGGCAAGTCCTCGCAGCGCTGGGCCCCGACTTTGCTCATCCATAGTGAGTGATGGGGATTTTCCGGCTGTCACAGGGCTCTGCGGACCAGCTGGGAACCAGCGACCAGCAGCTGCTGCCACCCTTCAAGGGCCTTGCTATCCTCATCGGAGGAGGAGCAGCACCCTGAGTTGCCCCCGGAACCCTTCCCTGCCCTGCTGGGAGCTGTCCCTGCAAGCCGCTCCCTGTGCATGCACTGAGCCATCCTGGACCCCCACCTTCCCTGGGTGCCTGGACCCAGAAGCTAGAGCCCCACCTCTAGCTTCTGGAAGGCCTTCAGCTTCACCTACCCACACGGCCGTTCAGAGGTGGCTAGAAAAAGTCAGCTGTGACTCCTCCGCCATGAGTTGAGGGTGTCCTGAGGAGACACACTTCTCCCGGTGAGCAGCAGGGGTCCTGAGTGCGAGGAGGGCACAGGGACTCCTGTGATGCCCGCCCCCGAGGGTGGCCCAGACCGCCCCAGCAGAAACCACAGGTGTGGTCTGAGGAGCCGGGGCCTAGAGCTCTGTGAGAGCCCACAGGGACCCGGCCCTGAGCTCTGGGAACCACCTTTCTTTCCTCAGGCAGTTCTTCTCCGAGCAGAGCCTGCCGCCCCCCTTTCCCTGAGCCCGCTCCCCGAGGGGTGAGAGGGGGCCTGGGCTTCGCTGTCTTTCCTTAGGCTCCAGAGTTTGGGAGTGGGCTGGGAGTCCTGGGGATGAAGTCCCGTGGGGACATCCAGGCTACCTGGTGATGAGATACATCAGTTGCCAGCACAGCAGGATGAGGAAGAGGCCTGAACAAGGTCGCCTGGGGGGACCCCGGGGCTCCTAAGTCAGACTCAGGTAGCAGAAGACAGCTGGGCTCCTTTAAAGGCGCCTGGGCAGTTTGAGCAGTGGGGACCTGGTGTGAGCCCCTCACAGCTTAGAACAGCAGAGAGTGGAGAAACATTTATCAGGGGATTCGCCTGAGCAGGTGGCCCCCAAAGCTAGCCGTGGCCTTGGGTTTCTCAGGCAGGACTTGGGGGACACCTGGTGCTGGCTGCGGGCTCTGCCCCTCCGTCCACGCCCTCCTCTGCCGGCTCCCTCGTCCCGTGTTTGCCTGTGGTATCCTAGGAACGCGGGCTCCGAGCCTGTGGTCCTGTTACATAACAGCTTCCCTCCCATCCATGGGCTCAGCCCTCCAGCGAGCAGGAGCTGAAGCAGGCGCGTGGAAGAAGCCTGCCCTCCAGGCAGGAGGCTGCCCAAGTCCACAGTCTCTGCCACCCCGACATGCAGAGGGAGGGAACTGCATAGGCAATTGCATCCAGTGCATTCTCTCAGCAGGGCCCTCTGGTCCTGTTCTTGGCCCATGTGAGCCCACACCTGTCAGTGGCCACACACTGGTGGCTTCCGCCAGCTAACAGGCGGAGGGGCAGTCCCCGAGTTGCAGCGGCCCTCCCACTATGTCTCTCTCTGCACCCCAGCCCTTCCTCCTGCTCAGGAAGGGACCGAGGATCAATAGACCCCTGCCGGGGACTCTCGTTAGGTTGGAGATGCCTGTCCTGCCACTGTGTCTGTGGCTGCCCCCCACCCCTTGGGCACCTGGGCGGCCAGCTAATGCCGGCCACCTCCGTTCCTACCTGCCCTCTTCTCTGGCCAAGGCAGAGAGTGCTCCAGCAGGGACTTGAGGACCTCAGGCATGTCCATGGCAGGGGCCACCCCGATCCGGTCGCAGCTCGACATGGCCCGGCAGGAGGAGCTTGCTCTGGGAGTTTAGAAGCAGCTGGAGAGGCAGAAGCTGGCCTGGGAGCCACAGGCTCTGGAGGGGGGCGGGGCGGGAGCCGGAGGCAGCCAATGGGCAGCATGGGCCCTGGCCCGCCCATCCACCCCCCAGATTGGCCATCTGCCAGCCCTGGCTGCAGCCAGGCCTTCCCTTCCCGCTGCCTGGCAAGGCAGCCTGGCCTTGTGCCAGCTGCAACACGTGGAGCCACTGCGCCAATCCTCTGACAGGGAGGCCGTGCTGTTATCTAACTTTGCTAAGGGAAGTTCTCCCCCAGGCTGGGAGCCATGGCCAGGGCCTGCCAGGTGAGAACCGGAAGCCAGCTCCATGCCCACAGCGAGGTGCACCGCACATTCAGGCACACTGGACAGAGGAGCCCTGGTGCAGCGGATAGCAGGGCCTGCCATGGAAACCAGCTCAGCTGGGACGTGAGACTCGGCACTGCAGGCAGCTCATCACAAAGGATAAACTCTGTGTTGGCGCTTACGGGCACGTGAAGGCACATCATGCAGTCACCTGCGCGCTTGCGAGCCTCCCGGGGTTGTTTGTGGGTTTTGAAGCTGACCCACGTGTGCCCTGCTAGGTGCACGGGTGTGCATGTGGCATTGGGGCTTTCTGCCATCTGCAGAGCCTGAAGTCTGTTCTCCTAAGCGAAGTGACAAACCTGCAGCCTGGGGTCCTTTTGGTCTTCCAGAGAGGGAGGAAGAGGCAGGTGCCAGCTGGGAGGGGGCAGCTCTGCCAGACCTGGCTCAGGCTTGTCCTGGATGATGTCCTGCTTCCCAGCCCATCCTAGGAACCTGGGTGACGATGGCTCTTTGCTATAGTCCTCTCCCTGGCCCTCTCACCAGGGTACTGGCCTGTGTGGTCCCCAGGCCACTTGAATGTGTGGCTGAAGCCAAGGTTCTGTATGTCACCTTCCACGGAAGACCCACAGCAGAGTAGGGGTTGTCAGCTGTCAATCATGCCACACACTGATGTGGGATCTTGAACAAGCTGTGCAGATAGTCTGGGTCTCCGGGCCAAAACTACTGGACATTGTGACCAAAACTACTGGACATTGTGACCAAAACTACTGGACATTGTGACCTTCGGCTGGGGCTCTGTCTCTGACACTCCAGTCGGATGCAATAAGCAGTCGCTTCCTTTACTGTAGCTGAGCTCTATGCAGTCCTCCACTGCTCTCCAACATCCCATTTTGCACAGAATCAAACATACTCCAGGAACCTTTCCTGGCCTCTTCCAAACAGCCCTCATCTTACCTTCTAATTACCCTCCCTTCCTTCCTAAGAGCCCTCCCCAAACCATGTTCTTTTCCCAAATGAATGAAAATAAACGTCAATTTTTAAATTTAATAAAACAATATATGGCTCAAAGCTCAAAACTTTTGATCAAGGTATCCTTTAAACATGTCATATCTACCCTGTCCCTCCTCCCCACTCCCCTTCCTCACAACACATTTAATTTTGTGTTTAGCCTTCTAGTGCCCTTTGCCTCTGTGAGCCCAGGGCAAGGACGTGAGGATGCAAGGACATGGTAGCCTGGTGTGCAGGCTGCCTGGACTTGCAGGCTGGGGCTGACTGAGGCTGAGCTGGTACAGTAACCATTCCTTGGCCCAAGAACCCTGTCACGTGCAAGGTAGGCTTGCCACAAAGGTGGAGTGGGTAGGTGCCCACAGAGCGTGATTTCAGAGGCAATAGGACGTATCCTACATGTCTCAAAACACCCACCGGCTGCATGACATTTCATTCTCGGAGATCTGTTCCTGCGAGCTCTCTGCAGACCCCTTCTATGTAGGAATGAGTGCTTACTGCATACCTGGCCCAGCCTCGCTCTTGCGAGGATTTAAAGTCAAATAACAAACACAGCCAGGCAAGTCCCTACCCTTAAGGAATTTTCATGCCACTGAGTCAGTCCACCTGGCACCCCCACTCTGCACCCAGGGTGTCCAGCCAGCAGTATCACCTATGGTCACGCACGGGCCACATCAGCAGGTTGCTGAATCAAGATGCTAGGGATGCCATAGCCTTTTGGTTCAGTGGATAGAGCATCGGCTCACGGACTGAAGGGTCCTGTGTTCAATTCCCAGTCAAGGGTACATACATACCTTGGTTGCAGGTTTGATCCCCAGGCCCAGTTGGGTGTGTGCAGGAGGCAACCAATCGATGTGTCTGTCTCACATCAATGTTTCTCTGTCTCTCCCCCTCCCTTCCACTCTCTAAAAATCAATGGAAAAATATCCTCGGGTAAAGATTAATAACAACAACAAAAAAGATGCTAGAGAGGGCAGAGGTATGGAGAGGGGGGGCCATATACTAGTACAAGCCTGGGGACATTCAGAGGAGCCACATGGCAGGTGTGTTGGGATTGTCTGAACTTTAAAAAAAAATATATATTCTTATTGATTTCAGAGAGGAAGGGAGAGGGAGAGATAGAAACATCAA
Organism: Myotis brandtii; assembly: GCF_000412655.1. Taxonomy (NCBI): domain Eukaryota; kingdom Metazoa; phylum Chordata; class Mammalia; order Chiroptera; family Vespertilionidae; genus Myotis; species Myotis brandtii. The sequence goes on from NW_005363061.1 coordinate 256,208, forward strand.
TGATGAGAGAGAATCATTGATCGGCTGCCTCCTGGGGATGGAGCCTGCAACCTGAGCATGTGCCCTTGACTGGAATCAAACCCGGGACCCTCAGCCTGCAGGTTGACGCTCTATCCACTGAGCCAAACCGGCCAGGGCTGTCTGCACTTCTTGGGTTTCCTGGCTCAGAGGTCTTGCTGGGATGGCTCACCTCGTCATGGTATATGTGGATGCAGTTTCTGGCAGAGCTCTCATCTGCACCCCCAAGTCCCTGACAGTCATCTCTCCTCGAAGGCAGTTTCCTCAAAGGCAGGGAGGAGGAGGAGCCTGCACTGGTAGCAGTAGTGGTCACCACAGTCCCTCGTCACAGGACTGAAGACCAGAAACGAGCCTGCATTCAATAACTGGGGGCTGCTCAAGCCAGCTCTGGCACCTTGAAGTGCCAGCCACTGACCATAAATATCTAGGTTACATTGAGGCATGGAGATGCAAATGTGAAATACAATTGAGAGAAAAAAAGAAAGATGCAGAACAGTAAGTGCACACTGATTACAATGATACAATTTTTTAAAGCCTCAATTCTAGTGTCACCTCCTCCAGGAAGCCCTCCCATTTCCCTCAGCCTGGATGAGGTACCTTCCCCAGCACTTGGAGTATCTGTCCCACAACTGAGCCTGTCACATCATCCTACATTCATCCATGCAGGTCTGTCTCCCTAGCAGATGGTGGATTCAGGAAAGCCATGATTCTTCAGTAACCTGCATCCCCAGGATCTGAGATGGGGTGGGTGCTCAGTTCATGCTTACAAACCCGAGCTAAACAAGGACCAGAGGAGAATTTAGGGGAATTTGTGAGAATTTAAGAGCTTAGTCCACTTCCTTATTTTACTCTCTTTGATTTCCTGAGTTCAAGGGAGGTGGTGATGTAGGCCAGGATGGGGCTGCACTTTTCTTCTGGGAGCAGTACCTGGTCACGCCACTTGGGTTTGTCTGTGCGTGGCCAGGGATGCTGAGAACCCCAGATGTCGGAGCGGAAGGGACCTCTGCTGATCGGCCAGTTCCCAGTGGTTCTTGGTCTTTTTGCCACCTCCGTCCTGAAGGTCCTGGAACCTGTGCTGACCGTGCAGGGTTGTTGTGAACAGACCAGCTGCATCCACAGAGCCTGGTGCACGGAAGGTCCTCAGTCAAACTGGCTGCTGCTCTTCCTCTGGTCATTTTTCAAGCATCTTAGCCCCTACTGTATACCAGGCCCAAATGGCTCCCTATTCTCGGAGAAGTTCTAGGTCTTGGACCTCTGCTCCTGGAGCCTCTGTACTGTCGTTTATTTATTTTTAAAAAATATTTTTATTGATTTCAGAGAGGAAGGGAGGGAGAGATAGAAACATCAATGATGAGAGAGAATCACTGATCGGCTGCCTCCTGCACACCCCCTACTGGGGATCAAATCCGCAACCCGGGCATGTGTCCTTGACCAGACTCAAACCTAGGACCGTTCAGTCCGCAGACCAATGCTCACTCCACTGGGCCAAACCAGCTAGGGTTGTACTGTTGTTTCAAGCTGTCTGGTGAGCTTGCGCATGAGCATGTGCAGCCCCGCCCACCAGGTGCCCCCTCCATCACCTGCAACCACACCTAATCCGAGATGTGAAAAAGCACCTCCAGCAGATACAGATGTTCCTCACTGAGAATTCCTGGTCTAACACACACTCTCCTTTTAGAGATGAGGAAGCCCATGTGACTGGGCCCAGAGGAGTCTGGGTTGTGGTCAGGATCATATTCCAAAGCATGACATGACCGCTCACCTTTCTGGAAAAGCCACACCCTGAGAGGGCACAGAGCTAGACCTCTGGACCCCAGGACTGTGCACATGGTGAACGCAGGGAGGCGTGGGTGCTGCTGGACAGCCCGCAGGGAGCGCCACCGCAGGCAGGCTGCAGAAGAGCCAGCAGAGAGTGGCGACTGGGGCCACTTAGGCAGAGCACAGCTTGTCCCCGTCGGCCCAGGCTGCCCGAGCCAGGGTCAGCTGAGTTGCCCTGTTTACACAGGGACAGACCTGCCCTGCACCCCTTGGAATGTCTGGCTGAGGCCTGCCCGGCACCAGCCAGCTCTGCCCAAGGCACAAGTGCCAGGCAGGGAGGAACAGGAGCGACACCTGGGGGACAGAGGTCAAAATGCACACGTTTATTTTCTAGAACAAAGGCTGAAAGGAGCGAGTTTCTTTCATTTTATTTTAAGAAGGACAAAAATCGTTATTAAAACATCTACATTATTATCAAGATACTAGACCTTATGAATATTTAATATTAAAGTGTGGTATTCTTAAAATTTTAATACACATTTTAAAAGGACCATTGGATTGATTCCTGCCCAGCTGAGAAATGCAGCACCCCTGGCTGTCCGGCCCCAAAGGGACACTCCCGTCAAGGGCGCCTGCCCCGTCGCCACGCTGCATGGCCTCTTGTCCCTGCCCGATGGCGGTGGGCACAGGCCCTGGTTCCCCTCTCCGAGCCTCCCAGTCAGGATCACAGCTGAAATAATCGCCCTTATCCTTCCGAGCGCACTCCTGCTTCCCTCCCCACCCCTTCCTGCCTCCTGCGAGGGATCCAGATCGGCCAGGCCAGGCCAGGAAGGCCCGGGTCCGGAGGCCCTGGGACGAAAACAGGTCGAAGAAAAATCTGGACTCTAAGCCTTTTCCCTTGGGGGAGAGAGAAACACCAATCCTCTGCTGTTCCTGCGCACTCCTGCTCTCTCCCAGGAGGGGGCGCTGAAGCTGTCAGCAGAGCTGGGCCCCAGCAAAGCCACCTCTGCCCCTGCTGCCCAGTCAACTCTGGACCTGGCCCTAGTCCCTGAATTCCCCGGAAATGGCCTGAGGACCTTGAACACCTCTCCACATTACACCAGGGTGGCTGCATTTTCTGGCCAAATTCTTTATCTTTAGCCCTCAATAGAAGTGATTCGTTGGATACCACACACGTATATAATATTATATAGAGCGATATATTTAATACCTGTGTATATATGCATCACGGGGGCGACATATATACACACTAAAAACAAGGCTGGTGACAACAGACGGCAACACCACGGACCAGGGAAAACAAGTGTCATGGACATTCATGGCCACGGCCCCCACACTGGGTGTGGTCTCTCCTGCCCTCCAGCCACGCCACCAGCACCCACTCTGCAGTGCTGGCCTGCGGGGGGAGGGGCAGGGGGAGGGAGGGATGCATGCCTCAATTATTGGGGAAAGGGTGGGCAGTGGTGGCAAGAGAAACAGGCCTCTCTGCAGCCCGGATGCCCGTCATCGTATCATCACACGCTGTCAATCCTTGCTTGAGGAGAAGTAAGGGGTGCGCTATACTCTCCGTCTCACCCCCGACCCCAGCCTTGGTCCCTGGTTCCTTCTGGGGGAGCCCCACGTCTGTGCCAATGGTGTGGGGCATTCTGGAATGTCTAGGGAACCAGGGGAGACGGGGCCTGCACACAGGGGGTGGGATGGAGACCAGAGGGTGCACACAGACATTAGGGCTACACGAGGGCAGGAGAGGGGCTTGGTGGGTGGGAGCAGGGGCTGGGGGGTCAGCTGGGGTCCTAGGCAGCTGGCAGAGCCAGGGAGCAGGGAGGGGTCAGGACAGACAGTCATAATTGTACTTCTGGGTCTAAGGGAGAAGGGGGAGAGGACCATGCTGGGTCCCCCAAAAAGAGGGGCTGTGTCTGGTCCCAGAATGGCCCATGATGCCCCAGGGGCATGTCTCCCTTCTCTCAGCATCCCCTCACCTCAGTACCTCATTCCCTGCCCCTCCCACCTGTCCCTGAGTGGTGTGGGAAGAGACCTTTGCTGGACGCTCCCCACAGCCATCCTCAGGAGAGGACTTCCCCTCCTCCGTGCTGACAAGACCAAACCCCTGAGCTTCCTTCCCCAGCACCTGGGTGGCGCTGCCTGGGACCCCAGCTGCACACTGATCCAGAGGCAGTCACATACCTAATGACGGGCCCTGAGTCTCCTGACCAGTTTGCACCCCAGGTCTACCTCATGCCGTGGGATGGAGACCCTGTGTAGATCACTCCTTCCCTTTAGGCTTCAGTTTTCCTATCTGTAGAATGGGGGCTTTGGGCTGGGTCATGACCAAAGGCTCTGAGGATCTACAATCTACATTCAATGGCTCAAGAATGAGAGGGGCTGGGCTGACGGCCTCACTAAAGGGCCAGACCCCAGTCCCTCCCACTCTTCCAACCGGAGGGAAAATTGAGGCCCCAGAGGGGTAAGTGACCAATACCGTGTCCCAGCTCCATTCTGGGGCTGCATCTTAAAGCTAATTGGGGCCTCCTACCCTCTGTTGTGTCCTGATCTGTCTCCAGGGAGGTGGGGGTGGAATGAAGGTGGGTAGAGAGGACCCTCCTGCTGCAGATTCAAGTGGGGACCCCAGGCTCCCCAGCCCTGAGCTTCAGGCCCCCCTCAGGAGCAGACAGAAGTTAAAGCTGTAGCTGAAGCTGGAGGGGTCCAACCAGGGGCGCTGGGGCTGGGGGCAGGGGGCTGCCCAGGGCTCCAGCAGGATGAGGACCCTGGGACCCCTGGAGGCCGCAGCACGTGCACCTGGCTTGCACACTGGGTAGTGGGTGCGGATGGGATGGGGAGGGCTTCCAGGGCCAGGGGCTGCCTGAGGAGGGCGCCCCCCCCCCCCCCCCCCCCAGGCTGCCCCGGCCCTTCCGCCAGGCCCTCTGTTCCCATCCACACCCCTGACCCTAGGACTTCACCCACAAGCCAGACCTGCCTACTCCCCGGGGACCGTGGCCGCAGCAGGGGCTTCGGGGGCGGCACCAGCAGTGCTGTCCTCTTGCAGCAGGAAGTTGTATTTGCCAAAGTCGTCGTCCCGCGGACACAGCAGCATGTCCTTGCGGGCCTTGGCCAGCTTCTGCTTCAGCACCTCGCGCCGGTCCAGCCACTCGTTGAGCTCCTCCTGCCCGTGGGCGCAGCGGCACTTGTCCCCGTCCGGGCAGGCCTTGCCCTTCTGGAGCCTGTTGGCAGCAGGAGGCTCACTGCCCACGCCCTGTGCCCTGTCCACCGCAGGCTGCCGGACCTGGGCCAGCCGCTTAGCCTCCCCCAAGACAGGCTCCACCCCGGGGAGCTTCGGTGCTGCTGCAAGCTGGCACGGCCCAGCCTTTTCAGGGACCCAGGGCTGCGAAGTAGGGTCTGGCCAGGCCCACCCTCCTCACCCCTCCAACCCTGCCCTGCCTGGCACCAGACTCCTCATGTCCAGGAGCAGCTGTTTCTGGACACACCATCCCCTGAGTGCCATCTCCGGACCCAGAAAAGCCAGAGCCAGCCAGGGCCTCCGT
>NW_005363061.1:261533-262398 GCF_000412655.1 Myotis brandtii
CCCCGCCCCGCCCCTGCCAGCACCTGTCGCAGAGCCGGAACTCGCCCATGGGGAAGCGGTAGGCCCAGCCGCTGGCATCGCTGTCGGACGTGAAGACCTTCTCCTTGTGCTTCTCGGACTGGATGTGCTGCTGCCACTGCTTCTTGCTGTTGCTGTTCTTGCCGCAGAGCCAGCAGTGGTAGCCCATCTGGGGGCACAGCCACCGTGGGTGCCTGCTCCTCACACCTCTGCCCGGAGGCTGAGCCCTCCCCGCTGCCCGCGTGCGCGTGGGCATTACCATGATGTCGGCGTAGTCCGTGGGCATCTGGATCTGCTTCTCCCCTTCCCGGGAGCTGATGGGGGTGCCTTCCCCCGGCTTCCCTGGGTTGTGCTTCTTCAGCCACATGTCGTAGGTCTGCTGCATGTCCAGGACTGGAGGGAGACGGACAGAGGGCATGGGGAGGATGCGCCCTCCATTCTGCCCTGCGACCCCTGCGGGAGAACTGGGGCCTCTCTGGCCCTGCTGCTGGGCTGCCCGGTCAGCCCCAGAGAGACCAGAGAGCGTGTGGCCTGGTCACCTGGAGCAGGGCCCCCTGGCAGAGGTGCTCTCAGGCTGCTGAGGAGTCGGGGTGTCGGCCACGAGGGTCACAGGGCCAGGCCCCGCCCTGCCCGACCTGCCACTCACTCTTGTTCTCCTTCATGAACGTCCACATGTCCCTCTCCTCCGGGCTGTGTGCGAAGGAGCAGTTCCCCACGTACTGGCACTTGCGGCCGTTCTGCGCGTGGATGCAGAGCTGTGGGAGGCGAGGGGAGTCCTGCTGAGTACCGCTGGGTGGCGTCGCCGCCCCACCAGAGGCAAGCCCTCCCGGGGCCCCGCGCACCCATC
>NW_005363061.1:263653-278045 GCF_000412655.1 Myotis brandtii
CACCAGTGCCCGTGCCCCCGCCCAGCCCGCGCCCACTCACCAGTGCCGGGCCTTGGCACTGCAGTACTTGAGGTCTTTGTCAGGCTCCACCACCTGCCCGTTCCTCCAGCACTGGCCACACACGAACTTCATCTGCAGGTCAAAGGTGCTGGGCCCATGTGTCCGCGGGGCACCCTGTGCGCAGAGGGGCTGGTGAAGCCACAGGCACCAGGACTAAGGCCTGAGGTCCATCAGGAAGGCCCTCCAGGGGCATTAGGACTGCCCGGAGCCTTAGAATGGGCAGGTCCATCACCACTTACTGGTAGGAAGTGACCCCCAGCTCCAGGCCCGTAGCCGCTCCATGTGGGAGCGAGGCCTGGAATGGGAATCCTGACTCCTGATCCAGTGCTCTCTGCCTTAGCTGGCTAGTCCACATCGGCCTGGTCTGCGGGGCTGCTGGCATTTCTCTGGGCACAGCATGCGACCTCATACCTCCCTGCCTTTGCACATGCTGTTCCCTCTTCCTGCAATGCCCTTTCTCCGTTCTTCATGGGTTTGGTCTAGAAACTTTCAAGACTCAGCTCAAGCACCTCCTTCAGGAAGCCTTCCTAGAGCTCTCCTACGTGGCAGCTGCCCACCCTCTGAGCTCCCACAGCACCAAGCTACCCCATGTTGATGGACTCATCCAGTTACAGGGCCAGGCCTGCTGGAGAGCAGGGCCCAGGAGGTGGACAGCCCCCTGCAGCGGGTAGGGATGGAGGGGCCTGCGATGGGCGGTGGGACAGACCACTGGGCAGCCCTGGACTCTCTAAATCCCACGCGTTCATGCCCCGTCCTCTGCCCCAGCCTTTCCCTTGCAGGCAGGAGCTCCTGCTCTTGAGCATCCCTGGGTCAGGGTGGGGCAGGCGGTGAGAAGATGCCCACTCAGCCTCCCTCCCTGCAACCTCGCTGTCCCTCCGTCAGCTAGAGCCTCCCAGCCTCCCTGGAATCTGATACGGGGCCACCCCTCCAGGCAGCACTCTCTCCTCTAGGCTGCAGGTTCGAGTCCCCGGCCACGGGTGCACTTGTCCCTGGCACTGCCCAGCCCAGGGGCTGCCCTGGGGCAGGAAGGGGTTCTGTCCTTGTTGGGTGCTGACTGAGCCCTGGCTCCGCCCCAGGATCACACACATCGTCTGATGATGGCATAAACCACAGCTTTATCACTGGGCCCGGCCTACGCTAGAGCGACAGGACATTTATCCGAGGCAGCACTGACCTCTCGGTGTCCCGCTGGGTTCTCACCTTTCCACGGGGAGGGAGTGGGGCCTGGAGGGGCGCTGTGGCTCAGCCGCTGGCGAGTGAACTGCCACTCCCGTTCACTTTCACAACGGCCACCTCCCCCCTCGCTGCAGCCTGGGGGGAGGGGGGTCATTCCCCTCGAGGCTCAGCCAGGCCACTGACCCACCCACAGGTAGGCGGCCCGAGGACAGGGGCCTGGCGAGAGGAGGTGCTCGCGCTTCTTTGCGGGATGGCCCAGCTGTGCCACAGGCCCTGGCCAGATACCCCGGCATCTCGCTCTCGGTCCCACAGTGCCACTGGCCCCACCCATGATGGCAAACAAACAAGACGCCCATGCCCACATGACCGGGCCTGGCCAGAAGCCCTGTTCCGGAGCCAGGCCCGAGAGAGGCATCTTGGTGGGGAGGGGGCGCCTGGCAGCAGGAGGGGGTGGAAAGCTGTCGTGGTACCTTGAGCAGCCAGGCCTGCCCCCATTCCTGGGGACCCTGGCAGCCGCCCTGGGTGGGATGAAGGGGGTCAGAAAGCCAGGTGGTGGCAAGGACAATATTCTCTCTAAAAGGTGATGCTACAGGTCCAGGCTTAGCCCAGCCAAGAGCAAAACTAAACCCATGGGAGAGGGACAGAGGAAGGGAGCAACCAGGAATAGGGGAGAGAAAGAAAAAGGACCAGCAACAAGGGGGCTAAGAAGAGAGAGGGAAGGGCCGAGGGGGCTGGGCAGCTCTGTTGACCGACCAGCCTGCCCTGCTCCCTGCCACACGCAGGCTGGCCTCAGGTGGGCCTGGCAGAGGGAGGGGGTCGTCCCTCCTGTGTGGATGGCACAGGGGCGTCATATCACAGTCACCATCTCCTGCGCCCTGAGGCCATCCCTTCTCTCCCCGCTGTCACCTAAGTTACAAGGATCCCTGCCTCCTGGGGCAGGGGTGAGGATGGGGATGGCACAGAGGGACTCAGCGAACTGCAGCGTGATCGGCTCCTGTGAGCCTCAACCCTACCCTGGGAGATGGCAGGCAGGAGTATGGTCCCCATTTTATGGATGAGGAGCCCTCAGGGGTGAAGGGCATGGTGCAGGGTGGGAGGGAGCAGAGCGGGCTCCAGACCAGAGGTCAGAGAAGCTGGGATTTACTCCACTAAGTGTGCCCTGGGCAGGTCCGAGAATGCCCTGCGCCCCCGTGCCCGCGTCTGCAGAAGCCATGATGCCGCAGTGCCATCTTTAGGACCCCGGTGAGGATCGAGAGGGAGGGGAGGCGATACAATCAGGGGGTGAAAGTGTGAGGGGCACCAGGATATTGACATGGTTTCAAGTACCTCCCGGAAGACAGTTATTAACGACAAAGGGGGAAAGTACAACCTCACAGCAGAGAAACCTGCACAGCGGAGGCACCTTATGTCAAGTCATCACCAGTAAGAGGACAAGTCGGACGACGTGCCTCCCGCTGAGTGACCCGAGAAGAACATAACATCACCCTGGGGTTTGAGGAACCATCGGACAATCCCGGGCGGACGGGCCTTTTACAAAGCAACCGGCTCTTCACAAATGTCAAGGTCATGAAAGACAGAGAGACTGAGGGGTTGCTCTGGGTTAAAGGACACTAAAGAGACACAGCGGGAATGCTGTGTGGGACTCGGGATTTGGGAATGGCTCGCAAACCCTGAACGCAGCGTGCCAGACTCTGCACAGGGGCACCGATGTTAACTGTGGTGCTGGTAGCTGTCCTGTGGTTATTATGGAAGAGAGCGCCTGTGTTTTTAGAAAACACACACTGACGTATTTAGGGGAAATGGGGCATCATGTCTGCAACTTATTCTCAAATAGTTCAGAAAACAGTGTGTGCCTTCTGTATATAAATGTATTTATGTGTAGGTACACACACACACACACACACACACACACACACGGGACCAAGCGTGGGATGTGGTAAAATGTTAACACCTGGGGAATCCAGAAAAGGGTTTACACATATTCTACGTACGATTCTTAGAATTTTCTGGTAAATCTGAAATGATGTGCATCCCAAGGCCAGGGCCTTACCAAGCTGCTGCTGGCCTTCCCCGCGTGGGCCTCCATCTGCTGCCAGTATTTCTTGGATTCCTGGACGATGTCTTCGTGGGTCATGCCTGGGGAGGGTGAGAGCGGACCTGGTGTCCTTGAAGGAGCTCAGCCAGGAGAGGCAGCGATCTGAGAGGTGCTGGTGCCACCCAGGCTCCACCTGCCTCCGCCCGCCCCCCTGGCAGTGCCCGGAGAGGGACAAACCTGGATCCTCCAAGCCAGGCCGCTGCCTGGGAGCAGAGCCTCTGTGATGTTTAGGAAGCACCGGCTTCCTGTCCCCCGCTCCCCAGGCAGCCCCCCAGGAGGCAGCCCCCTCACAGGAGCCTGCCCCGCCCAGCCCCACCTGAGTACTGCTGCAGCAGCCAGACTTTGAGCTCGATGAAGCTGTGGGCGAAGTGGCAGCTGTCCTCCCGCAGGCAGCCGTAGCGCACCTCGTGGCGGCACACGTCGAACTGGAAGTGCTCCTGGAACTGGCGGATCTTGGAGTACTTGAGGGAGGTGGAGCGGACGATGTGCACCAGGCACCTGGGGGCGGGTGGGGGAAATGCAGGCTGCAGCCCCCTTCCTGCTGGGCCTGAGGGAGGGGCTCCTCCCTGGGTGCCTCCTGCCCTGCTGACCACATCTACAAGCGATGGCACAGGAGGCGGCAGGTGGGGGTCCCTCACTCTGGCAGCCCTAGTTAGAGTCCAGCTGTGTGCCCCGCCCCCCTCAGTCTGGGACAAGCTCAAGGGCAGAGCTGCCAGCAGGAGCAGGACAACAGCTCCCACCTGCAACGGGGCTGGGAGAAGGGAGTGCCCACGGGTGGAGAAGGGGCACTTCCCTCGGGTTGCCCAGCCCGATGCTCCAGAACTGGTCCTGCCCCCAGAGGAATAATAAGGCAGCTCCTTCGGGCCAGCGACGTTAATCACCCTCCCAGCAACCTTAGGAGACTCGGAATCATCGACTATACGATGAGGACCCAAGGGTCAGGGTGGCCAGAGGACACAGGACAGGCCACTCCCTGACCAGCTGGGAATCCAGGGCCTGGGCTCCATCGTCCCCGATGGGGCAGAGCCAAGGGAGTCAGAGGGAGCGAACGTGGGTGCCTGGCTCACCCAGCCCCTCCCACTCTGCCCTTGTTGATGTCATGAGAGTGGGGGCACCAGACAGGAGTCAGAGGGTCATCTGTACAACACAGACAGCATCTCTGCCCTCACAGGACTAGGGGGTCACTGATACCCAAAAGGAGGCTTGGAATAGAGCTGCTCCATCAAGGTGGTCTGTCTGTCTGTCCCTTCCAGGTGGGTGCTGGCTCTGAGTCCCAAATTCTGCCCCTCGCCTTGACGCCCTCCGTCCACCCTCTGACCTCAGCTGCTCCCCAGGCATCTGAGCCGCCCCATGGAGCCTCTCCATGCGCCCCCCTCCCCGGGCTGGGCTGTGGGTGACACTCACTTGTTGTTATAAAAGCTGTGCTTGGCAGCCAGGTTGGAGCAGACGGAGGGAGAGTCCTTCGTGCCTTTGCTGATGATCCGGGGTTTACTGTCAAAGCAGATCTGCCCGGGGAGGGCCTGGGCTGGAACCCGCATGACCACCCAGGGTGGGGGGTGGACAGACGGGTCCCCGCAAGCCCTGTTCTGAGTGCCTGAGTCGGGGAAGGGAGGAAGGGAGGGCCAGGGTCTGCAGTCCCTGCCTCTCTGGCTCTTGCTCACAGGTACCCTGGGCCGGGCTCTCTGACCCCACCCTGCATTGGGTGGGGATTCACCATGCCAGGCCGAGGGCAGGGGTTACTCCGTGCCTCAGCCTCAGTTTCCTTAACTGTAAAGTGGGGATAACCACACAGGGGCTGTCCCACAGGTTCCCTGTGAAGCTCAGAAAGGACAGAACCGAACCGCAGTGCTCTGTAAAGTACATGCAGCGTCCGACGGGGAGCTGACCCCAGGCGGCCTGCTCTCCGCGGCTGCCTGCCTGCTCGAGTCGGAGGGAGGGCTGGCTGTGTGATGGATCGGGGTGGGGCTGCTGCACCAAACCCTGCCAGCATCCGGGACCAGAGCTCTCCCTCCCCAGATCTGGACCCTCACAGGCTACGGCTGGTGGGGAGGCAGGGCGCAGTGGGCCTTCTGTGGCAGCCGGTGGGGCCGGCTGGATCGCAGCTGGGCCTGAGGGTCTGAGGATGCTCCCGGGAGAGGATACAGGCGGGACACACGCAGAGAAGTAGGCAGGGCGGTGCAGCGGGCATTGAAGTCAGCGCAACCGGACAAGGCGGGGAGGGGGTGGAATGAGCACCTAAAGCACCTGGCCCCCGCCTGGCCCACGACGGCCGGCCGGAGGGAAGAGCAGGTGTGGTCATTTCTCTTCTGCCTCAGTGTCCGCTGCCCTCGGTGAGGGGCTGGGCAGGATCGGGGCTCTAGCGTGACCGAGCCTCTGAGCCTAACTTTCTAACAGTCCAAGGACCTACGGACTCTAGGGTCAGGCCTCCAACACCACCTGTTCCAGGGCTGCCATTCCAGTGGAATGCGCCAGGGAGCCCTCCCCAGCCCTGCCTGTGCCACCGCCTGTGGAGGTGGGGGTGGGGCGGGCGGGCAGGTACCTCGCAGAGGAACGTGAAGATGCCCTGGTGCTCCTTAAGGAGCTTGGCGATGGTGAGGCTGCCGCGCTTGACGCCCCCCAGCGGGTCGAAGAGCAGGTCGCGGTTGAGGGTGCCCTTGCGCTCCTCGGTCCACACGTCGATCTCCTCCTGATGGTAGGCGAAGGTGCAGTTATCCCCGTACTTACAGTCCTGCTTGTTAATCATGTCTGCAAAGAGGCAACAGGACACACGTTCTGCCAGGCGGGAAGGCGGCCCCCAGCGCCCCCAGGACCGCCGCTGCGGCCCGGGGGTGCCAGCAACCCCCCGGCGGGCCCTGGGCTCATCTCCGACACGTGGGCGGTGCCCTGCCCGCCACGAGGACCGGGGAGGGCGGCCTCCTCTTTGCTCTCCCCCCGGGTGGGTGGGGGTGGGGAGTCACATCTTCATCTGCAAAACATGGCTATCATCAGGCTCCACCCAGAGTCTGAGGAGGCGGGACGGTGGGTACAAAAAGGTGGCAATAGAAAGCACTTAACAATATTGTGACTGTCGTATATCGCTATGTAGACGCACTAAGACGCTTGGGTGAGGAATAGAAGCATATAAGGTATATAACCGTCTATTAAATTTCAACCAAGTTGACATGAGCCAGGCATGAGGGCAATGGCAACAGAATACTTTTTAAAAGCTAACATTTATTGTCCTGGCCGGTCTGGCTCAGTGGATAGAGCGTCGGCCTGTGGACCAAAGGGTCCCGTGTTCGATTCCAATCAAGGGCACGTACCTTGGTTGCAGGCTCCTCCCCAGCCCGGGCCCTGGTCAGGGCATGTGCAGGAGGCAACCCATCAATGTGTTTCTCTCACATCAATGTTTCTCTCTGTCTTTCCCTCTCCCACTCTCTCTAAAACAGCGGTTCTCAACCTATGGGTCGCGACCCCTTTGGCGGTCGAACGACCCTTTCACAGGGGTCGCCTAAGACCATCCTGCATATCAGATATTTACATGACGATTCATAACAGTAGCAACATTACAGTTATGAAGTAGCAACGAAAATAATTTTATGGTTGGGTCACAACATGAGGAACTGTATTTAAAGGGCCAGAAGGTTGAGAACCACTGCTCTATAAAAGACCAATGGAAAAATATCCTCGAGTGAGCTGGATCCGGCCCATTTTACAAATAAAAAATAAATAAAAGCTAACATTTATCGAGCCTTACTATGTGCCAGTCCTCAGTGCTGTACACGGATGCTTTCCGCACCTTCCCACAGCCGTGGGCCCTGCCGCAGTAGCAGGCTAGCTCTCCACCAACTGTGCGGCCCGCTCACTCGAGAGCGCGGCCACCAGCTCGAACGGAACTCCCGAATGTCCCCGCCCGTCTGCAGAGCTGGTCCGGGTGGGAGACGCTCTCTGGATGTGGGATTCATCCTCGATGGGCCACACCTGCTCTGCCCACCTGCCTCCTGTGAGGAGCAGAGCAGCAGCCGGGCGTGCGAAGCCGCCCTGTCGCGGGCCACCCACCTTTGCACAGGTAGTAGGAGCCCACGAAGCTGGTCTTGGTGGGCCGGGGCCGGATCCGCTTCCAGGTCTGGTCCTCGGAGCTCCGGAGCCGGCCGAGCAGGAGGTCCCGCTTGCACTTGTGCTCCAGGCCCTCGCGGTAGGTGTAGTCGCCTGCCCGGGGGCCTGTGGGTGCAGGGGGATAGGGATGTAGGGACGTGACGGGAGCAGAACCGAAAGGCTGATGGCTGACGGGCCCAAGCAGAGGGAATCGGCCCCCTGTCTACAAACCTACCTCCTTCACCTGGGCCTCCGCCACCCCCACCCATGCCATATGCTCTCTGGGGCCTGGGTCGGGGGAAGTCCTTCAAGGAGCCCCTTCTCAGCACCCCGGCCCCCTCCCCCTGGCCCTCTAGTGATCCTGAGCGTTTCTGTGTTTCCCTAAATAAATTATGAAGACAGTGCCCAGCAGAGAGCAGACCTCCACACACGCCCCCCCCTTCTTTTCCTGTCTGAATGGCATCGCCCGGATTCATCCTCCCTCCCCTGCTGCTTTCTCTTCCTGGTCCTTTAAAATCTGCTGGCCAAGGGCCCCCTGTCCCCGGACAGTGGAGTGGGGTGATCTCCTTAAAGAGACCAACGGGAAACGGCCCCTGTGGGGGCCCCCTGTGATCTGGCTGCCGGCACCAGGTGTGCACCGGCTCCCGGGCCTGTCGGCTTCCTCGGGGCAGGGGCAGCGGGCGTGGGGGCCAGGGAGGCAGCCAAGGAAGAACTTCCTCATGGGCACAGCCATCCGCCAAGATGGCATCTGCTCTCGTCCCCACAGGCCCACGGAGCGCTGTGGGCTGGCTCAGGCAGGGGCGACATGCATTGGGGGGTGGGCCAGGGAGGTCTTGCAGCCGGTGGATGACAGTAACCGGATGACCCCTAAGGCCCTGCCAACTCCAACACCTGAGAGGGAGGATGTAGACTACTGAGATTTCTAACCTGGGACCCTATATCGTCTAGAAGTTCGGGGCCATGGGCTTCTGGCAGATGAAACCCTGAGCCTGAGAGTCTAGACCAGCCGTGGGCAAACTACAGCCCACGGGCTGGATCCGGCCCATTTGAAATGAATAAAACTAAAAAAAAGAGACCGTACCCTTTTATGTAATGATGTTTACTTTGAATTTATATTAGTTCACACAAACACTCCATCCATGCTTTTGTTCCGGCCCTCCGGTCCAGTTTAAGAACCCATTGTGGCCCTCGAGTCAAAAAGTTTGCCCACCCCTGTTCTAGACTCCTGAGACGCTGGGTGAACTGAAAATTATCTCCCGATCCTGGGCCTCTCTGAACGACTTCCACCACCTCCCTTGGATTTGGGGTCTAGGGTCTCCCCTGGGGCCACACAGCTAGTGTCCTCCCCAAACTCCTTTGCCCCCTGGGTGCTGGGCAAGGTTTGCAGTCACCCCGTGGGAGGCGGCTCTGCACTCGGCAGCCGGGTCCCAGCCTCTGGGCTGCAGGGCTCGAGATGCACCGGCAGCGCCCTCCCTGCCCTCCAGCCTCCCCAGCACTTGTGCAAGCCCCACCCCCACACCGTCTCCCTGTGTGCTCCTGTTCCCGCCTCATCTCTGACTGGCACACGAGGACCTGTCATTCTGGGTGTCCACGCTCCGGAGATCCCCAGCATCTCGGGGCAGAGGGGCAGAGGTGAGGGTGCACGTTACCTGTTTTGGGGTAGCAGAGCTGGCAGGCCTGCTTGAACTCGTGGGTGGCAGCCAAGGGGTTCTTGATGAGCAAGGCGGTGTTGGGCATGGAGGGCTCTGGCTGTGACAAGAGGAAGTTGAGCATCTTGGGCCCTGGGTGAGGGCTGGAGCCACCAGGGCCAGCCTGGGCACCAGAAGGCGGGGGGGACTCTACGACTCTTCCGCCCCATCCAAGGGCAGAACTGTAGCCCAGGACCCTCCCTCTTCCTCTGCCCTCCTGGCCAGGGAGCTCCTTATCTGATCCAAGAATCCAGAACATAGGACTGGAGAAGCCTCAGGGGTAACATGATCTCGCCCTAGAGCCTCCCCTTGGGAACCAGCCCAGCATGAAGCAGAGCAAGAGGAGTGGGCCCGTGGGGCTGTGCACGCCCGGCCTCCATTTCCCAGGCCCCACAGGACGAGGGGAGGTCAGGGACTTCCCTGGGGCCACGCAGCTACTGTCCAGCTGAGGCAGGAGGCCAGGCTGCCTAACTCCTGGTCAGGTGCGCGCCCACCCTCAGAGCCTGGCTGAGCCCCGACACCAGGGATGTGACTAACGCCGGAGAAGTTACTCAGCCCCCCCGAGCCTCCGTGTCCTCTTCTGCCAGCCCCCGGCCCTTTGCTCGCCCTCCCAGCACGCGGCTCAGTTGGGAAGGGCCGAGAGACCATCTGCTCCCGGGCCCCTCCCGGGGGGTGCAGCCCCTTGTCCCAGGCAGAGGGCTCACCCCCACTCCGGAGCCCACAGCCACTCGCCTTGCACCCCCGGGGGCATGGGGTGCCTGGTCACGCATGCTCACCACGTCACTCACCGAGGGGGCTGGCTTCTGAGTGCCGCTGGGGGGACGATGGTCCTGTGAGCTGGGGTCCTCTGGGCAAGGAGAAGGAAGACACAGGGGGTCACGGCCCCGCCCGGAAGGGGGTGGGGGGCCCTCCGAGGACTCTTCTCCATATTTCGAACCCAGAGAAGCCTCCCAGCTACACACCTTCTCCTATTCATGCTGATTCCCTCACTCCACCCCCGGGGGACAGGGAAGCATCCCAGCTGAGCAAGTCCCCACACCCCCCGCACCCCCTCGGGCCCCAGGAGACAGCCGCAGCTCGGCCGCAGGTCCTCCGAGACTAGCTCGGTCTTCAAGGCCCCCATCCTGCCAGCCCTCCTACTCTGCTCCTCTGCCTTGGGAGACCTCCCTCCGTCATGCGGGCCTGTGTCAACTGCTCCCCCCGCTGGCAGATGCCTCCTGCAGGAGGCACCATCACCTCCCCCAGGAAGCCCCTCGGGGCTCCTGCAGTCCTGTGAGTTCCCCTCAGCCGCGAGCTCTCTGGGCCACGTCTGGGGAAAGCCCTGCCTGGAAGGGCCCATGTGAGCCGGTTGCCTGTCTGGGTTCCTGGCACCCAGCTGTGTGGTACTGAAGGAGCCCATGGCCTTGAACCCACCGGCCTAGCGACCCCAGTCCCTGGGAGGCTGGACAGAGAGCACCAGACCACAGGTCTGGAGTCCTAGCCGATCCCAGCTCTGGTGTTCGATTTTGAACAAGATACCAGCCCGACACTGAGCCGAGAGCTGTAGGGTGACAGGACCCTTGCAAACTGTCGGGGGGGTGAGGGGTGCCTGCCACCCAGGCCTCACCCATGAAGGCGCTGGGCTTGTCCAGGGAGCCCCGGGTTGACCCGAAGCTGTCCAAGGCGTCCAGGCGGGTCTCTGAGTAGGGCAGCAGGTCCAGGGAGTCCAAGGTGGAGCCCGGGGGGTCGAGGGCATCCAGCACAGAGGCAGCCAGCTTCTTGGAGGGGTCCATGACGAGGCCAAAGGAGGCGGGGGGCAGTGGGCTGGAGACGGGGATGGACCCCCCCACCACGGGTGGCAGCAGCGGGGTCCCGCCGGGGAACACGGGTATCAGCTGGGGCAGCTCGCTGGGCACACCGCTGCCAGGCAGGCCGCTCTGGACCAGGGACTGCAAGGAGGAGAACCGGGGTCAGAGAGCTCGCCTGTCCAGGCCTGGCACAGTCGGCACTGGGACAAGCCAGCCCCCCGGGCCTCAGCCCCGCCTGACCCCTGGGGGAACCAGGAACCTTCACCGCCCGCCCCCCCCACACACACTGCAGCTTCGCCTTTCTGCCCCCAAGGCCTCTGTCTCCCCACCTGTGACATGGAGACGGGGCCACCCCCCCTCCGTGGGACGTGAGGATGACTGTGACGGGGTCCCAGGCAGGAGGGGGTTCAGAGCGAACAGCAGGGCTCACCAGTGAGTCCAGAAGGGTGTCCAGCTCAGGACCAAAGACGTCCCCGTCGGAGAAGTCGTCCAGGCCCTCGGTGCTGGGCAGCGCCCTGCTGCTGCTGTCCAGGGGCGCCAGCAGGTCCAGAACATGGGGGAACAGGGGCATCGTGGGGGTCGAGGGGAGGAGGGCCGGGGAGCCTCGCAGGTCCACGTAGCAGTCTGTGGGGTGGGGGTGGGGGGCTCAGTCGCTGCAGGAGGTCCTGCTTGGTGGGAGGGGGGGCCGTGTCCCAGGGCCCCGAAGTCCTCACCCAACACCTTCCCTCCTTGCCCCGGCTCCTACCCTAACCCTGCCTGCCCGCTGGCCTGTCCCAGTGGCCGAGGCTCAGTCATAGTCAAGGAAGTGGGGGAGGGTCCTGGAGCCCCACAATACGTCCCTGACGGGCCTGGCGCAGAGTCTGAATATCCCAACCTGGGGCAAGCGGTGCCTTCTCTGAGGGGCACTTTTAAAGGGACCTCCCGGGAAGCCAGTGAGAACAAAGGCAGAGGTTTGACAGAGGTGGACTCCGGGTGAGGGGCGGGAGTGGAGAACATGGGACCAGCATCCCTCACTGTGAGGTGGCCCCTGCCCCCCGCCAGGCTGGAGGGGTGCTTTCCCCTCCCTGTGGGGACTCTTCCTGAACCCACTATTTGCTCTCATGTTTCAGGGAGTCCCCAGGAGCCCTTGTCTGCAGGGCTGGGGCTGGCTGAGCCCTTCCCTGGGCCCCATCTCCACCCCGCCCCCTTGAGTGAGGGACACTACCTGTCTCGATGTCATCTATGGACCCCAGTCCATTGGAAGTTCCCTGTGGGAGGAAGGACACAGTGGGTCAGGCAGACCCGGGCTGGGAGGCCACGGCGCCCAGCACTCGGGGTGTCACCTGGGCCCGAGGGACCACCGCTGCTATTAACCACGGGATGGGACAGGACGGTCAGGAAGGCACGGAAGTGCCACTCCCCGAATCACCAGTGTCTGCCCCAGTCCCCGCCCCCGGCTGAGTGGCGGTGGGACCCGCCGAGGCCTCATCCTCTCTGGCCCGTTTCCTTCTGTGTCACCCGCTCCTGGGGCTTTGTAAGGAGAAATCACCTGACACTTGCACCGAGCTTGGAACATGCCCGACCCACAGGGAGGGCTTCACGGGTTTGATAAACGTGTAACGTAAAAGGTTAAGCCCAAGCGCTCAGAGCTGGCCTGGTGAGCGGGTTCTCACCGCAGCCTCCACATTCAGTCCCGTGGACGTGCATGGCTCCTCCCCCCCTCCCCCCGGCTGTGACCGTCCTTCCTCGGCCGGCAGGTCCTCCCCTGCCCCCTGGGTCCTGCAGTCGGATCTGCCAGCGCCCTGATCTTGCACATCCCAGCCTCCAGCACTGAAGGCAACTCTTGTTTATAAACCACCCAGGCTACCCTTCGCTATAGCAGCCCGAACAGACTAATGCGTTCATTCATTTTATTTTTGAACACCCAGTATGTGCGAGGCTGATAATTTCTGGTTACACACCATGAGGAGTGACGGTTACAAACCAGGTGAGATCACGCTTGCCTCCCTGCCGCCTGCGAGGCCCCCAAGGGCAAGGCCATGCCTCCTGCAGCCCTGGCACAGCGGCGCCCAGGGCTTGAAGGGGTTCCCTGGGATGTGTTGAGTGGGTGGATGAAGTGCTATAGCGCCCGGAGGGAGGCCTGCTGCTGCCTTGCTGGGTGACACTGGCCAAATCCCCCGCCCACTCTGTGCCTCAGTCTCCCTTATGGATAATGAGGCAGGACGCAGGCTCCATCGGTACTTACAGCCCGTCCCTCATCTTGCAGAAAGCCTCACAGCCCACCAAGCAGTCCGTGTGTGGTGAGCAGTGGGGGAGTCAGGCGTGTGCTGAGCCCTGCCACACCCACATGAGGCCTGCGTGGCTGGCCCTGACCATCCTTCCTTCCACTGCCTTATGCCCTCCCTCCTGCGCCCATGGTTTCCTTTCTCAAGGGGCCATGGGCTATCCCTGATGGTCCCCTGCAGTGACCACTCCCACCAGCAGCAGCACCGCCTGTCCCCACGCCGTGCACCCCAGAGCTGTCCTCACAGGCCTGGCCCAGGCCCAGGCCCAGGCCCAGGCTGCAGTCACCCCTCTTCCCAGAGCAGGTGCCCGGCTCAGCAGGGGGATGAGGACAGACTGAGCCCAGCCCTACAGTCTGATGCCCCGGCACCTGCTGCCTGAGGTCAGACGCCTCAGAGAGTGGGTTCAAAGCTCTGGTGATGGATGAACCGTGATAGGCTGCTCCTAGAGGAGGGGAGGGAGGCGAGGGGCCCTGACCACCCTACCTGATCTGCCGCGCCAGCCGCAGTGCCGTTACTGAGCAGAGAAAAGGTTTCCAATTCCTGCCAGAGATTGGAGAGGGGGGAAGAGATGAAGATCCGGGAAAGGTGCTCGGGGTCCCATCACCCTGGCGGTCGGGGTTTGCGGTCCCGCCAAAGCTCCCTGCCCCGGGTCTGCTGGGAGTCACCTACACTCTCTCTGGGTCATATTTGGGTTTCTCCTTTCTGCAACCATGACCTGGAGAGAGGACTTCCAAGCACACACTCCTACTGTGTGCCAGGCACGGCCCCAGGTGCCATCTCATCCTCTCGTTTTGATCCTCCCATGAACCTCTGGGGTGGGCACCATTATCCCACGTTCCAGGTGGAGAGAGAAGTAACTTGCTCAAGGTCGCAGCAAGACTCGCGAGCCGGACCCTTCCTACGTGCAGCTTCCCGGCGCACAGAGGTGCCAAGTGAACCACACAGACACCAACATTTCACATATGCGCCCTCGGGGGTTATTTGAGGACGCAAGGCTGAAGGACGCACTGTCAGCTAAGGCCCCGGTGCTGAAGCCCAGGGTAGGGGAGGGAGCGGCGCCAACAGCTGGTGTCAGGTGAGCTGGAAGCGTTGGCTGCTCTTTCCTGTCCCTAAAGATCCTGAAAGTCCTTCCAGGGCTTTCAGCCATAGAGAGGGACGATCACCTGCTGTCACTCCCGCTGTCCTGGCCTGGCTCTGGCCACCCTCACCTACTTCTCCCAACGGCGCCCGGTCCCCCTCTTCCGGTCT
>NW_005363061.1:278333-282792 GCF_000412655.1 Myotis brandtii
CGGACAAGGAGCCAGCCCCGGGAGGGGAAGCCGGCTGCCAGGCACACGGCTAGAGCGTGGTGGGCTGGGACCAGGCACCCGCGCTTCTGTTTTTTTCTTGCAGGGAGAGCAACGGAATAATTTTTGTTTCCATTAAAATTGTCCAGTTGCCAGACACAGTAAGTGTTCAGAAAACATTCACTGTTATTCTACTTTCTGTCTATTATTCTTGCTCCCCCAATTCAGTTTCGTTCACAATGAGAACCTTTCTTTTGACAGTTGTCCCCAATCCACACAGCATTTTCCAGCATTCACAGCAGGTCCCTGTCATCCAGTTGTCACAGCTACGACTCCTGGGAGGGCAGGGGGCTTTACCCCCCTGTACAGCCCAGCCAGGGCTGGCAACTTGCCGAAGGAAAGCACCCAGCAGAGGGCACCCACCACGCTCCAGCTGTGTGACTTGTGTGGTTTCCTAACGGCCTTGTCTGCTTTTCTGATTCCATCCTCAGCCCAGCCCTATGACGCATGGTATGTCATCTCCCCATTTTGCAGGGGTGCAAACCAAGGTTCAGAGAGTCTATGCCATGTGTCCAAGGTCATATAGCTAGCAGGTGGCAGACCCAAGATTAGGACCCAAAGCCAGGCCAGCAACCTGGCACCGATATCCTTGACCACCGTGCAGTGACTTCCTCTCTGCTCTGCTCACCCAAATCTTTCTTGCTTCTTCCAGCCCCACCCAAGCCCCGCCTCCTCAGGGAGTCCTCCCAGCCCTTCCCAGGAAGCATTTACCCATCCCCAAGTCCTCTCACCCATTATTTCAGGGATGAAGTAGGGGAAGTGCTTTGTCTAAAGCCATGCCAGGGGTCAATGTTGGAGCCAGGCCTAAACTGGGATATTTCCCTCTGTCTCCAGTAGACTGTGGGTCCCCGAAAGGCACAGATGGGGCACGTGTGGGCACTTAGTAAATACCTGCTAAGCGGATGGATAAATGGGGAGGGGGGATGTGCCTAGGATGCACGGGCTGGTGCAAGCAATGCTCTCTATTGGCCATTTCCCATTGTCTCCTCCCGACCTAACGACAGCCGGGACATTAGGACCCACACATGTGGCACCCCTTTTAGTCCCACTGCAACCCTGTTCTCAGTGTCTCACGGACTCTATGATGGGACTGCCTGGGTTCAAATCTCAGCTCTGCCGCCCCCTAGCAGTGACGGTGGGGAAGTTCCTTCCTCTCCGTCCTCATCTTTAAAATGGGGATCACTGTATCCACCTCAAAGGGTTGTCTGTTGTAACTGAGTTAATAAAATGTATCTTCAGCAACGCCTGGCACTCAGAGCTCAGTGCTCACAAAAGTATCTGCAGCTCCATGTAACAGAGGAACTGAGGCTCAGAAAGATGGGGTGGCCTGGCCGGAGTGAGGGCCAGTACAGAGGGCTGGCCCCAGCCCTAAGCCTGGCCCCTGGCGTGGATGCAGAGCCACACTCACGTGGGGCAGGGCGAGCGAGCAGCGGCTGCTGCACTCATAGGCCTCCTTGTGGCGTCCCAGCTCGTTGAGGGCGCGCGCCTTGCGGAACAGCGCCCGGATGTTCTCGGCGTCCAGGCTCAGCGCCTTCTCGCTGTCCTCCAGCGCCTTCTCGTACAGGCCCTGCCGGAGAGGAGCAGGTGCTCTGTCAGCCCTTACCCTCCCTCCCCCAAGCCTTTGCCCCTTCCCCCCGAAGACCAGCCTCCCTTCCCTGCAGAGACAGAGGACGCCGGAGGACCCGGCTCAGGGAGAGGCTCCAGAGCTCCAGGAAACAGCTCTGGTGTTCACACTCCGGTCAAGGGCATCCCTGTGTCCAGCTGCAGGGGCGGCCAATTGTCAGGACACTGGAGGGAGGGCCTTCATGCCACAGTGATGAGCCCAGTCACTCAGACACGTCTATTCTGTGTCTGCCTTCAGTTCAGAACACCATGGACCGAGCCCTGGCTGGTGGGGCTCAGCTGGCTGGGCATCATCCTGTGCACCAAAAGGTTGCTGGTTCGATCCCCGGTTAGGGCACGTGGCCCGGTTGCAGGCTTGATCTCCAGTAGGGGGGGTGTATGTTTCTCTCTCTCCCTCTCCCTTCCTCTCTCCCTCTCTCTCTCTCTAAAAATCCATAAAAAGTCTTAAAAATAAAAAAAGAGAACACCATGGACTGAGAATAATAAAGGCGCCTTGAAGAGGAAGTGAACTCAGGAAGGCAGCCAGCGTACAGAGGGGTGTGAGCAGGCACCTGGCAGACCCGTTTATCCAGAACAGTCCACTGTGAGTTCCAGGTGTCACTGAGCCTCTACAGAGCCCACAGCACAGCCTCCACAGGATCTGGCCAGTGCCTGAGTCAGCGAGCGAGCAGGGCAGGGACGAGGGGGAGGCTGGAGCTCTGAGGAGGAGAGGAGACTGAAGTGTGGAGAAAGAAGTGAGGGTGTGATGGGAGGCAAGGAGCCCAGGAGGGAGGAGCAAGAGGCCAGAGGTTTGCAGAAAGAGGCAGGGCGATGAGAAGAGGGGTTCTCAGCTCTGACTGCCCACAGACTCCTGCCAATGCTCAGCCCCCCTCCACCCCCCCGCCGCCCAGATTCTAACATAATCCATCTGGGGTTGGGCTTAGGCACCAGTACTATTTTATTTATTTCTTTTTTAAATGTATATTTTATTGATTTCAGAGAGGAAGGGAGAGGGAGAGAGATAGAGATAGAAACATCAGTGATGAGAGAAAATCATTGATTGGCTGCCTCCTGCATGCCCCCTACTGGGGATCGAGCCCACAACCCCGGCATGTGCCCTTGACTGGTCACAAACCTGGGACTCTTCAGTCCGCAGGCCGACGGTCTATCCACTGAGCAAAACTAGCTAGAGCACCAGTACCATTTTAAAAATTGTTTCTTTATCTGAAACATTTTTATTTATTGATTTTTGCTTGAGCCACCATTGTCTCAACCAAACAATTGGTGCATAGCTTTGGCCCTTGCCAGAGCTCAAGGTCCATCAGCATTCTGGGTACTTTGTTTACACTTTCCTGATAGCGTAGACAATTAAGATTTTTACCGGATTTGTGTTACCCCCGTTCCCTATAATAGTACCTCACACCCTTGGGAATCAATAAAAAATCACCTTCTTGGTGCTTAAAGGTAACACAACCCTGATATTTTAGAATTACAACAGCACACTGTACAATTATCCCAGGCAAACTTACAAACTAATTCCTTAGATGCCTGGCAACAATTTTAAAAGGACATGAAAGAATTTAATCCCTTCCACTGGATCTCCTTACGTTTGCCTCTCAGCATAACCACTATTGCCTGTCTCCTTCTCGTTCTTGTATGTTTATTTCTAATCTGCAGATGCGGAATGAAGAGTCTTAAAAGGACTCGAACCCTTCAGGCAGCATTCACTTTTCAAGATTTATTAAGGAAACGAAAAGGGGGAGATGCTGGAAGCTACCCATTGTCTATGCCAGTGATGGCGAACCTATGACACGCGTGTCAGAGGTGACACGCGAACTCATTTTTTTTGGTTGATTTTTCTTTGTTAAATGGCATTTAAATATATAAAATAAATATCAAAAATATAAGTCTTTGTTTTACTATGGTTGCAAATATCAAAAAATTTCTATATGTGACACGGCACCAGAGTTAAGTTAGGGTTTTTCAAAACGCTGACACGCCGAGCTCAAAAGGTTCGCCATCGCTGGTCTATGCTATCAGGAAAGTATAAACAAGGAACCCAGAATGCTGATGGCCATTGAGCTTTGGCAAGGGCCAAAGCTATGCACCAATTATTTAGTCGAGACAATGGTGGCTCAAGCAATTTCCTGATCTAACAGTCTCAAAGTAAATCTTTACTAATACTTACTGACCTTTAAGATAGTCTGTCTGCTACCGGAATTGCCTGCCTGACTAAGGGCAATATGTGTATCTAAAATTGAATAAAAGGTTGGCAGGGCCTGGGCACCAGTGAAGCCCTCCCACTAGAGTTGGGCTCTCCACCTGGCCCCCCGTTTCCAAATTCATATTTTTGTCTACTCTTGTCATTTGCGCGCGGCCCTTCTCCAGGTCCTGAACCCAAGCCACGCAGGACAGGGATATCACAACTCTCACAGATTTTAGAGAAATGGAGAGAAAGAGAGAGTGAGAGAGAGAGAGAGAGAGAAAGAAACATCGATTTGTTGTTCCACTTAGTCATGCACTCATGGTTGACTCTTGTATGTGCCCTAATCAGGGATCAAATCTGCAACCTTGGTGTATCAGGACAATGCTCTAACCACTGAGCGCCCCAGCCAGGGCTGGCCAACAGTATCACTTAAGAATTGTTATTATGTATTAGGACTTTAAAAGCTCCAGGTGAGTGTGCTGTGCAGCCCGGCTGAGAGCCCAGGGGGTGACGGTGAGGGTCAGACAGGAGGATGTACAGCCGGCCTTGCAGAGGCTCCCGCAGAATGGGCCTGGCTCACTGGGCGTCTGGGGG
>NW_005363061.1:282811-283087 GCF_000412655.1 Myotis brandtii
GGCTCACCATGGTGAAGTAGCAGGCGGCTCTGTTGACATGCAGCTTGCACAGCAGCTCCCGGGGCAGGTCCACCTGGTCAGAGGCGGCGTATTCGGCCACGTTCAGCCCCTCCATGTACTGCACCAGGGCCTGCTTGTGGTCCTTCTCCCGGAACAGGTCATTGCCCTCAGCAAACAGGTTCTGCACCAGCTTGAGCAGAAAGGCCTGCCGGGGGGAGGGCACAGAGGGGCTCAGGGGCTTTCTCCATCCAGCCCCAGCCCGGCCCCTGACCCCCG
>NW_005363061.1:283335-296019 GCF_000412655.1 Myotis brandtii
CTGGCCCCCATCACCATCCCCAGCCCGGCAGCCGACACTCACCTCATATTCTTCTTGCTTTAGGGGTAGGGTCGACCTGGCAGGAAAAGGAGAGGAACACGAGGCCTGGTGAGCCCAGGGATCCGGCCGCATGGAGGTCCAGGAGCCAGGGGCCACGGGCCAGAGATCATGCCTGGAGTGGCTCCTCCAGCTCCGTCCTCAGATGTCAGCTTAGCGATTAGGGTGAGGGGACAGCACTTTTTTCTCCCTAAACCCTCATCACGCTGGCCTTCCGTCCCCCGTGAAAGGGAGGGAGGAAGGCTCGTGCCTGCCCCAGGCCCGGCAGCTGGCTTTCCCAGGAGCAGATGCTCTAGGTGAGCTGGCTGTCCTCTGCCTGAGACCGGGCCTCTGGGAATGACCGTGCCCACCAACCAGACCTGCAACTGCAGGCCCCGGCACCACCAGCAGTCCGCTCAGCCCCTTCTCCCGTCCCTCCCACAGAACACACAGGACCCAGCCCACGCCAGGCACACCGAGAGCCCGTCAACCCCTAGGATTCTTCCAGTCCGGTGAGACCCCAAACAAGTTCCTTATCTCTGAACCTCAGCTTTCTCATCTGCACAATGGAGACCAGACCGCCTCCTTTCCTGGGCTGTTGTGGAGATGAGAACAATGATGCATGCGAAGGCCCAGCACGGAGCCCGGAGGATGTGCTCATTAAGTGGGAACCACTGACTTACTCTACGATGTGCAAGGCAAGCGAGAGAATTAACGAGCACAGGCGGACGGTAGGGGACATGGTGTACGGGGACAAGACCGAAAGGTAACCGGGGCCAGGGAGCGCGTGTGCCTGTGGGGTTCGCGGCTCACATGTGGGGTTCGCAGATCCAGCCCCCGAGCCCCTGCCATGCCAGCCCCTTCCTAGCACACCCCACCTCCCCACTCCCCCACGCACACGGGAACCCGAGCAGCAAAGGCTCCGTGAGCAAGAAGAGGAGACTGGAGAGACCCCCTGCTCAGCCGCCCAGCGCGCACTCACTGAATGAACTGCAGCCCCTTCTCGATGTCCGCCTTCCGTCTCTGCCTCTCCATCAGTCTCTGGGGGAGAGAACAGTACATCGGTCCGTCAGCAGGGGCCGGCGCCATCTGCCCCCCACCATGGACCCGCCCTCACTCATCCCTTTGTGCAGGAGCAGAGGGGAGGCACTGAGGCCAGTAACCTGTCTCAGGGCCTCCAAAGACTGAGCCAAGCCATGCAGCTCCTGCCCTCCCCGCCCGAGTCCCCCGGACGTGGAGTTTGTAGAGTGCCCTCGATGGCCAAGGGGCTGCATGGAGGCCCCCTGCCCTTTCCCACAGCATGGCTTGGGCTGCAATACTGCACGGGACACCCTCAAGTTCAAGGGGAAAAACCCTGTGTAACCATCAAACTCAGTCTGGGGAGAAGAGACAGAAAAAGCAAAATGTTGCCCCTGACTATAGCTACAATGTAGTGCCACGCACTGGGCCAGGCTCTCGTCTAAGGCTCTTACTGAATCTTTCAACAGCACAGCGAGGCAGGTGTCATTCTGGCCCCATTTTACCCAGGAGGAGCTGGAGCTCAGGGAGCCCCCGTCATGAGCCGGCGTACAGCTGAGGCAGGATTTGAACCCAGGCCCCTCTCCTTTCATGCCCCCCCAGTAGCCCCTCCACTCAGCCCTACGTGCACCATCTTCATACAGTACATGGTGGTGAGAGAAATTGATGAATGAGTAGCAACTCACCCAACTCAGACTTTCTATAGATAAGAATAAGTGAACAAGAAGAACTGACCCTGAGACGTTAACAATCAGATAATAATACGCGAACAGTTGCAGAGTGCTAACCACATTGTCACGATGGTTTTACACGCAGTTCCTTCCTTAACCCTTACTCCCCGCACAGCCCTGAGTCGGGGCTGCCAGAATGTGCCCATTTTGCAGAGGAGGAAACAGAGGCACAGAGAAGTTGAAGAGACTTGCCCAAGGTCACACAGCTAGTTCATGGGGGAGCTGAGATTCAAACCCCGCAACCTGGCTCCAGAGCCCCCACACGTCACCATCACCCTTCCTGTCACCCACTAAGCAATCGGCCCCGCCGCCCCCACCTCCCTCAGCCTGTCATCAGGCTCAAAATAATCCCCTCCCTGGCCCGGAGTCCCCGCTGCCTGCTGCACAACCTCTCCTCCCTTTCCTGGTCACGTGTAGTGAAAGCATTGTCCACACCGTCTCCACATCCTCACCTCCCACGCCACTCCCCACCCACGGCCACCCACTCCCACTGCTCCGCAGCCGCCTGCCCAGGGCCCTCCCGCCCCAGGGACCTCCTCACTGCTGAGTCTGGCAGGGGGGCAGGTCACTCACCTTTCCTGGCCCTCCCGCTGCACCTGCCCGGCCCCCTCACAGTCACCTCCCCGAGCATTTCTGCTCCGTCCGTTCGGGCTCCTCTTCCCCTGCCCAGATCCCCCAAATCACCGGGGCTTCCATAAGGGACAATACTCCTGTTCTCAGTCCACGCGCTCTCCCCAGGTGAGCCCTTGCATTTTGTGACTTCCTGAGTCATGTCGATGACTCACAAACCTGCTCCGCCCACCAGGCCACCCCCTCCCCAATATTTCAGATTGGCGTCTCTGACTTTCTGGGTAGAGCTACCTGGATGTCCAACACCCAGGCTGCTAATGACTCCCATGCCTTCCCCAATCCTAGGCTCTCTACCTAGAATGCCCCCCCCCCCCACGCCAGCCAATTCCATTCATCCTTTAAGACCCAGCTCAGCCCAGCCGGCGTGGCTTGGTGGTTGAGCATCGACCTATGAACCAGGAGGTCAAGGTTTGATTCCCGGTCAGGGCACATGTCCAGGTTGTGGGCTCAATCCCCAGTGTGGGGCGTGCAGGAGGCAGCCGATCCATGGTTCTCTCTCATCATGGATGTTTCTATCTCTCTTCCTCTCTGAAATCAATAAAAATAAAAATAGAAAGACCCAGCTCAGATGCCTCCATATCCAGAAAGTCCTCCCTGGTGCCACCCCCGCTGGGTTGGTTGATCCTCGAACTCATAACATTCCAATCTTTTTAAAAATATATTTTTATTATTAATTTCAGAGAGGAAGGGAGAGGGAGAGAGAGATAGAAACATCAATAATGACAGAGGATCATTGATGGCTGCCTTCTGCACACACCCCCACTGGGGATCGAGTCTGCAACCTAGGATTGTGCCCCGACTGGGACTCGAACTGTGACCTCCTGGTTCATAGGTCTGCATTCAACCACTGAACCACACTGGCTGGGCAACACATCCCAATCTTAACTCAGCAGCTTCTCCCTAACCCTGTTTCTCTTCCATGAACCCCCAACTCTAGTCATAGCTGCGACTGCCATCCTGTTCAATCTTCCACCTTTACCTGTGAAACTTTTCTCCCTCCGCAGCTCCTCCCCTCCCCTCCACAACCGGGGCTGTCTCTCAGGCCCTCACTATCTCCTGCCAGCAGCCTCCAGGGAGGCCCCTCCAACCTGCTGCCAGGGGTTGGCGGTCAAGGATATCTGTCTAACACACGTCAGTGCCACGCCCCTGCTCAACACCCTTCCGGGTGTGCGCACGCAGACACACACACACACAGTGCAGGCTTTTCTAAAAGGTGAAAACCGGACACACTGTCGTCTAGTAATGGAGCAGTGCCAGTTTTCTGGGTCTGATAAGATAAGACAACTATATATTACCATCCGGGAAGGCTGGGTAGGGAACGCCGTGCTATTTTTGCAATTTCCTGTGAATAAAAAGTTAAACAAACAAACCTTCCATGACACCCACTAGCAGGGCAAGTCCCGGGCACACAGCACTGTAGGCACCGCCTCCTTCCAGCCCGGGCCCAGCCTGGACTCTTACACTCTGGCAACGTCCCATTCAAGCTGCCCATCTGTCTGGAACGCCCTTCATACCCTCGCTGCCTTCCCACCCTGGCCAGTGCCCGGTGCTTCAGTGAGGCTCGGCCCAGAGGGTCCTCTACAGGAAGCTGCCTTCCCCGAGGGCCCTCGCACAGCCCCGAGCTCACCACCACTTGTCCTGGTTAACTGACATCAGGTGCTGTGTCCCCAGCTCTCTCCAAACTATGAGCTCCCTGAAGGCATAGGCTGCCCCTGGGTCATCTCTGGGAGCCAGAGGAACAGGCCTGAACCCACTGTGGGGAAGGGGAGCCTCGCGAACCCTAGAATAACAGTGTAGAGGCTGATTTCGGTTCCCAGGTATTAAGCACTTTCTCCTACCAGACATTGTTCTAGGACAGTGGTTGGCAAACTGCGGCTCCCGAGCCACATGCGGCTCTTTGGCCCCTTGAGTGTGGCTCTTCCACAAAATACCACGTGCGGGCGCGCACGTACAGTGCTGCGGTTGAAACTTCGTGGCCCATGCGCAGAAGTCGGTTTTCGGCCTGGGCGAGTCTATTTTGAAGAAGTGGCGTTAGAAGAAGTGGGGGTATGCTCGCTGAGGTCGACCCCTCAGATTGAGGACGTTTTTAGCAAAGGCCAGCTTAGGAGAACCCTAATTAAGTGAATAACAATGTACCTACCTATATAGTTTAAGTTTAAAAAATTTGGCTCTCAAAAGAAATTTCAATCGTTGTCCTGTTGATATTTGGCTCTGTTGACTAATGAGTTTGCCAACCACTGTTCTAGGAGCTTTAAATGTAACACTCAATCCTCACCACATCCCCTAAGAAGGTACTGTCATCATCCCCACTTTACAGATGAGGAAACCAAGGCACCAGGAAGTGACATGATCTGACAGTTAGTAAGTGATGAGCTGGGGTTTGAACCCTGGCAGTCGACTCTGGAGGCCACCAGTCACCTCCCAACCCAACCGTGTTCCTCCCCATCCCCACACCCACAGGACGTCGCCAGTCTCAGCCCACACGCCACCTACTGGCACTCACCTGTCCCAGGTTTCTTGAAAAAGTAGCAGCCAGTGCAGATGCAGACCACACACACGCACACACACGCACATGCACACACACGCGCACGCACACACGCACGCTACCTGGGGTTATGTCATCTGCAAGATCCCTGGCCGTCTCCTGACTCACCAGCCTCCGTGGCTTACTCAGAGACCTGGGAAGGTTTCTTCTCGCCATCCCGACCTCCCCAGCAAGCATTCTAGGTCTGCGCCGATCCCTACCCCACAGTGCTATGGGCCCTGCCAGTCCACCCTCGGACCCTCGGCTCCCAGGAGGTCAGGCAGGGGTTTCAGCTCATTTTTGGAGGTTATCACTGAGCGTCAAGCACCTTCTATGGCAGGGGGTTTGAACTGGGGCCCACGAGAGAATTCAGGGGTCCACTTAGAAGTTTGCTTTTGTTTTTTAATCCTCACCCGAGAATATTTTCCTCTATTGATTTTCAGAGAAAGTAGAAAGGAGGAGGGGGTAGTGGAGAGAGAGAGAGAGAGAGAGAAACAATGATGTGAGAGAAACACATCGACTGGTTGCCTCCTGCACTGACCCTAACTGGGGCCAGGGATCAAGCCTGCAACCCAGGTATGCGTCCTTGACCTGCATCGAACCTGCCACCCCTCAGTGCCCAGGTCGACGCTCTAACCACTGAGCCCGCCGGCGAGGGCCATTTTCAAGCTTTTTTCACTAACCGCTACCTGATATTTAGCATGCCCTTCAATTATGGATGTAGGCAATCCACCGCTCTAGTCTGTGCTAGAAATCACTGCTTTGCCCGTCACCTTTCAGCTACTGCAGACATAACAAAATATTGCTCACACTCATCACAACTGCGGAGTTATGGTAGTTATGTTCTCACCGCTGGGTCTTGCTTTTTAGTAAATTGATGAAAAAGCATGGCCACAGGCCAACAGGATCGGTGTCCTCTGTCATCCTGTGCATTTCAAGTTTAATGCATTTCAAAGCAGCTTCTAGGGAGGCTTCCGCAGGCCGCCTGACGGGTCAGCGGGGCAGCGATGGTTTAAAAGCTCTGTTCTAAGGAATCATGTTTCATCCCTCCAATAATCTCACACGTAGGTGTTATTATCCCCACTTTCCACAGAAAAGCCAGGCTTGAAAAAATAAAATCATAAAATAAAAAGTGAGCCCGGCCAGTGTGGCTCAGTGGTCATGGTTCAATTCCCGGTCAGGGCACACGCCCGGGTTGTGGGTTCGAGCCCCAGTGTGGGGCGTGCAGGAAGCAGCGGATCAATGATTCTCTCTCGTCATTGATCTCTCTCTCTCCCTTCTTTGAAATCAATAAAAGTATATTTAAAAAATAAAATAGCCCAATTAAGAATTAAGTATCTTATTTGGAAGTCAAGAAAGCAAAACTGATTCCACAAAATCAGGACATACTGACATGGATTAATTCCCATTGATGTTTCTAACTCTTTATCCCTCTCCCTTCCTCTCTGTAAAAAATCAATAAAATATTAAAAAAATAAATAAAATAAAATAAAAAAGGGAGACTTGGCGGGTCCGTGACTTGCCCAGGGCCACGTGGCTGCCGAGGGAGAAAGCTGGCGGGACCCGCACGGCCCCTGGGAAGGAATGACCGCTGAACGGAATGCCCCCGCCCGCCCAGGCCTCAGCAACTTGCACTTTCTTTCCTTTAAACTGGCCACCTCAACAGAAACCGAAGTTCAGGAAACTGCCCCCAGGCCCTCCCACTGCCGCACCGTAAACCACACTCAGAGGCAGCAGCAGCAGAGCCTACTCCTCCGGCCCGCGTGTTCCGTGTTCCGGTCACAGGGAGCTGTAACCGTCATCATCTCGTCTCAGGCTCCCAACAACCTGGGGGCCAAACTGCACAGGACGGGCCGGAAGCCACATCTCCGGTCGGGGGCCAGGCTCTGGCGGCACCCCCACCCGCCAGCCGTGGTGCTCAAGTGAGATGTTTCAACAAGAACTCTTTTTTTTTTTAACAGAAAAGTAACAGAAGCTCGTTGAACAACCCTTGGGAATTGTGGGCAAGTATTAACAAAACAAAACAGAAAATACTCCGAGCCGTGTAGCTCAGAGTGACCGCTTAACATGGTGGAGTTTCTTTCTTTTGAGCAATTGAGAAGCCGCTCCTGCCCGTGGGAGCTCAGAAGTCCTGGTGGCCGTACCGCCTGGTACACGGAGCACCGAGGGGTTCACGGGCTGCTCTGCCGATGCCACGGCCTGAAGACAGGGAGGCAGGTCGGTCGGCGCGAGGAGCCGTGTGCAGGGCAGACCTGGGTTCCAATCCCAGCGCCGTCCCACACTGGCTTTCGGGGCACTTCTCTGAGCCTAAGCTTTTGTCCTTTGCAACATGGAGCTCAAAACAGGCACTTGGCAAGACAATCTGCAGATTTCCGAGGTGTGCCCCCCACCGTGGAGTTGGGAAATTTGTGTTTCTGCTGAGCTGGATGCCGTGAGAACCACTGGCAGCTCACAAAATCAGCCTACAGTCCTTTTCCATCAGTCCACACCGATGTCTTGGCAGTTTCTGTCTAGGCCACTCCTTTTTGGCAACATCCTGCTCCTATCACTCATTTATTCAACAAATATCCACAGAACATCTGCAGGGGCAAGGGGTGCTGCCAGATGCTGGGGGACGAGGTTAACCAAGTCCTTGGCCTTGTGGGGTTTGTGTCCCAGGCTCGGGAAGACAAAGAAACAGGTCAGTGTTAAATGCACAAGTAAAGACACAGCTAAGAGTTACAAAGAAACTAAGATAGGAAATGGCTGGGAGCTTAGGGAAGGCCCTTCTGAGGAGGTGGCCTTTAAGAGACAAAAGGAGCCAGCATGTGGATATGGGAGGTGGGTCAGAGGGCACCGGCCGAGGATGCAGCAAAAGCAACTGCAACTGCCCTGAGGTGGGAACGTGGGAACGAGCTCAGGATGTTCAAGGAAGAGACAGAGGCCCGTGTGCCCGTGCTGGAGTGAAGGCAAGCCAAGCAGGAAGCAAGGTGCGCGGGGCAGGCCACGCTGGAGACCGCGCCGTGCTCCGCGCGTGTCAGGAAACCACTGGAAGGTGTTCAGCAGAGGAGTGACAGGGCTCACTTAAATCTTGAGAAGATGCCGTTGGCGGCTGCACTGAGGATGGATGCCAAGAGGGGAAGCTGGAAAATGCGCGGGGAGACGACGGCAGTGGTCGTGGTCCAGGCCTGGATCAAGAGGGCGGTGGAGCTGGTTCAGGAACATTCTGGAATGTTATTACACGCTCATGGAGCCACAACCACAACTATGCCCTATGAAGACACTGGGTGGTCTTTATAGCCTTCAGTGTTCCCTCATTTGAGGCTCCCAGCAAACCCCAGGCGGACGGGACTGAACCTGCAAGGCCATTTCGCAGACCAGGAGACTGAGGCCACGCCTGGTGAAATGCTCGAGCCCCAGACCACGCAGCCAGCACGTGCTGGAGCCGGGAGTGAACCGCAGGACCTTGGCCTCCCTGCCCTGCACTCCTCTGCCTGCGGAGGAGCGGAGGAGCGGGGAATGCTGTGGGAACAAGAGCCGATGGACCTCGGAAAACCCCAGAGGGTCACGGCGGGCACCCCCCCCCTGCGGCCCTCGCTGGGGAGTGCTCAGCGGCTGCTCGCTGGCTGACCCCGCACTTCGGAAGACACGACCCTAACACGCTGTCCCTTTTCTGAGTTGCAGTGTGGACAGGGTAGGAGGAGCTGGAGGGTGAGTGACCCTCCGTTTTCTCCTTCTGAAAAAGAGGGACATCTCTCACCTTAAAGGACTGTCAGGAGAATTAATGAGAGACGGTGGGCAAAAGTGTGACACAGACGTTAGATAATTAGGGTTTCCAGACAGTAAGAAAAGAGCTTCGTGGAGACCAAACTAACATGAAGGCGTCACCCCTGCACGGCAGCTAAGACCTCAGACTCGGGAGCCTCCTGTGCCTGGCTCCCTCTGACCCCCTGCTCCCCCACAGCGTGTGACCTTGGAGCCTTAGTCTTCTCATCTGCAAAATGGGGCTGCTGATAATCGCTCCTGCCTCAACGAGTTGTTAAGAGGTTTCAATAAGACACCAAGGGCCAAGCACGGTGCTGGCACAGAGCAGTGTTAAACATGCGGTGGCCGCTGTGGCAACTGCCACCGTTACCATCAAGCTGGTGTCCCGGGGCGGACACGGGGCTCAGGAGTTGCTGCTGACCGGAAGTCGGCTGTAGATGGGTTCTGAATCAGAACTGCGCTGCCCCTTCCTCTGGGCCTCCACAGCCTGCTGGGGAGCAGCGCTAATGCACCTGCAGAAGCCATCAGGACGCTCGCAAAGAAAGCAGACTAGCAGGGGAAATGAGTGAGGGGGAAGGCGGCCCGGTGGCTGGTGATGACAGAGAAAGGAAAATGAGCCGGTGTTCTATGGGCCATTAAATGTGATGAAAAGAGCTGGCTTCTGTGGAGGCTCCTGGGAGCTGACACGGAGCTGTCACTTCATCAACCCTGGCTGAGGCTCCAGCTTCATACTGCAGCCCGACTTCCTCAGGGGACCCCTCCGCCTTCTGTCTGAAGACCACCACGCTGGCCCCGTCGGTCCCCTCCCTGCCTCCCAGCCAACCTAGGCCCACACTGGCCTCGCTCAAGAGCCAGGCTCCCTGGGTTTGCTCTCCAGCTCGGCCTCTTACACAGTGTCACAGTCTCTGTGCCACAGTTTCTTCATCTGTGAAATGGGGATGATTAGCCCTGGCCGGTGTGGCTCAGTTGGTTGGAGCGTCATCCTGTACACCAAAAGGTGGCGTGTTTGACTTCCGGTCAGGGCCCATGCAGGAGGCAGCTGATTGATTTTTCTCTTTCACATTGATGTTTCTCTCTCCCCACCTTCCTCTCTCTAAGATCAGTTCAAAATAATAAAAATAATAAATAAATAAAATGGGGATAATTATAGTGCCTACCTCTAGGGCTAGTATAAAAATTAAATAAGCTAATCTAGGGAAAAGCACTCACACAGGGCCTGACCACTGGGTAATTGCCGGGTCGGTGTTTTTAAATTATTAAAAATGTATACACTCCTCTACTTCCTCTCGTCTGTGTCTCCGGTCCTGATCCCTGGGCACGGAGCTTCTCCCACAAGTTACCACCAAACCTCATCAAACCTCAGGGCGCATTTTCAGGAAGGAAAACTTGGGCCCAGAGACCCCGAGGGAGCTCAGTGGCAGAGCCAGACTCGAACCTGAACTCATACCTGTCACATACATCCTAGTATTTTATTGACTTTTAGGGAGAGGGACATCAATGTGAGAAACAAACATCGATCGGCTGCCTCCAGCATGCGCCCCAACTGGGGATCGAACCCCAACCTTTTGGTGTACAGCACATCGCTCCACCTCACTGAGCCACACTGGCCAGGGCCTGGCACCTATATTGTGGCTGCACAGGATGGTCTGCCTGTTCCTTCCTTACGTGGCCCTGCCCTTATAGCTCTCAGTGCATCTCCTTAGAATGCCCTTGGTATGGCCTTTCTCAAGCCACCTTTCAAATATTCAAACGGCACTTCTAGGAAGAACTTCCACCTCCAGACAAAACAAGCCGTCCTCCCTTCCGGTGGGACATAAGTCACTTTGACAGCACAATGGCTGGAAGCGTCCTCCAGGCACCTCCACTGAGGCCTGGGGCACAGAGTGAGTCAGACCCACTTCCTGTCCTTGGGCAGCTCAAGCTAATCATCCATATCTTTTTCCTGTCCAAGCTACAAGCTCCCCCATGGTACCCCACCAGCTACCTGGCAGGCACGAAGGAACTGAACTTAGATCTCCACGCTCGGGGCCCAGTCCTCCTTCCAGGGCCATCCTGCCTTCCCCAGTCTCACTTCCAGAAATCTCCGAGAGCACATTTACTGGGCCAGCCCTGGGAGGCGCTGGGGCATAGGGCCGTTTTAATAAAGCTCCCTGGCCTTGGGGAGCCTGCTGACCTTTTCGCTGAAGCCTCCACCCCTGCTGCATTTGCCAGTTCAGACTGTGCTGGTCTCTGTTCTTGTCTACATATCTAAGACGGAGCTGGTTCGATAACATGGTGTCACCTAGTACAGCCATTGTGTTGCCAACAGTCTCACAGGCCTGGGTGCAAATCCGGCTGGGTGCTCTGGGGCCAGCCACGTAAATCCTGTGTTTCTCGGTGTCTTCCACTGTGGAATGGAGATTAGCAACACCCACCCCTCACGGAGCCAGAGAGAAAGAATCAGAGAGAAAGCATGTCAGCCTCCCAGCGCAGAGGCAAGTGTGGGGAGCCCAGGGGTGACATCCTTCTCCACCCAGCCAATCCTTTCACGTGCAAGCCCCACTTCTCGGAAGGCGGCTTCCCTAACTTTCCCAGGTTACCCAAGAGCTCTCTCTTCCTTCCACTGCCTCTGCTTGACCCCAGTCTGAGCGCTTCCTTGTTCTCTCCTTGGTTCACTAAGGTTCACGTTCCCTCTCCAGGCAGACTCAAAGGGGAAAATGCACCCCCAAGCCTGCCCCGTAGCGCCTCCCCATGGTCACAAGAGGCGCTTGAAAAGTCGCTCGCTAAGGGAGCCCAGGGCTCTGGGAAAGGGGGAAGACTCGGAATCAAAAGCCAGGCAGGAAAGTTACACAGCGAGACATTCTATTCTCCAAGCATCAGGTTTCTCAACCGGAAAGTGAGGATTGAAAAATGTCGCCCTGACATGGCTGCTGTGGAGGACAGAGGAGCCAACACATGTGGAAGCCCTTTTGTTATGAGCTACAAGTGCTAGTTAAGCGTATATATTTGCAGACTCTCACATCCAAACCTACTGACGCCTCAACTTTCCTACCTGAGACTCAAGAGACTAGCTCATCCCACAGAGCTCCTTAGCCACCCAAACCCACATTCTTTTTTTTTTTTTTTTAAACATCAATGATGAGAGAGAATCGTTGATCAGCTGCCTCCTACACGCCTCCCACTGGGGCATGTGCCTGGACTGGGACTCGGAACCGTGACCTCCTGGTTCATAGGTGGACGCTTAACCACTGAGCCACGCCGGCCAGACCCAAACCCACACTCTTAACTGTCCGACAGAAACAAAAAGTCAAGAGCTGAGAATTCACTGCATCCATGGAACACAAACCCCAGCCCAGCTCAGGGGCCGCAAATCTCTCTCCCCTCCTCAGATCTCATCCCTCCTCCACACGGGTCCCTCCTTCCCGGCCTAAGGCATCCGGAGCCTCAGACCTGCTTTGGGCCGGTTCCTATGGGAAGTGGGTTTGGTTGTATGTGGGGAGAGGGGAGGGGCCCGCATGGCGGTACCACTGAAGATTCCGCTGGAATCTTGCTTCCAACCATTGCTCAATGTTCTATGATTATGGAATTCTTGTGACAATTCAAGGATCTGCGTTCTGCTATTTTCGTGAGACTTGATGGACTCCAGGCGCTGAGAAAAATGGTAAGAAGTTGGGGTTCGTAGTCTGGTCCCTGGGAACCAAAGTCCCAGTGAGCAACCCCCGAGGAATGAAATTCCTGACACAGCTGCGGTGGGACCCATGCCCCCCACTTCTGCCCGGCCCCCCCTCAGCCCCCATCCGGGACCCCAACTCCACTGTTCCCCATTAATGCCATTTGTCACCCCGCCATCAGGGTCTGCCAGGGACCCCTCCCACCTGATTTCCCCTGGGAAGCCGGCTTTGTGTCTGTGACCCCCAAACCCGCAGGTGGATTTTACGGGGAAATGGGTAAAAACAAGGGAGCAGGCCCGGGCGGTCCGAGGCCGCTGGGATGGGAGGGGGTCCGAGGCTGGGGGTCGGCAGC
>NW_005363061.1:297037-305253 GCF_000412655.1 Myotis brandtii
CGCGTCCCCGGGAAAGCTCGCGCCTGGAATTCATCGTTACTTTCTCTAAGTGTCCTTCTCTTTGGAGGCTTGTTCTTTGGGCAATTCTGCCTTTCTGGGCGGATGCGGGTCCGGCTCACGCCTCCGCCCTTCCCGGGTGTGTGAAAAGCGCCTGGGCTTCCAGGGAGCGTTCATTGAAGGCTTCCCAAAGCCCCAGCTGCGCTGTGTCTTGTCCCCGCGAGGCCCTGAGGCTCAGACAGGCCTCGGGACCTCGCTGGGTTGGTGTTCTATGAGTGGGATCTTTCCTGCAAGGAGGTGAGGCAGCTTAGAAGACCCAGAAGGTGAGGGGAGGCTACCAAGGAGGGAGGCCAGCTGTAACCCTCGAGGCACTCCTCATGCAAGGAGGAATTCAGCTGGACACCAGCCCCGCTGTCTCTTCATTTGGCACCAACTAGTTAAACTATCTGAGATGGTCAATGGGCCTTTGCAAGACCCCACCCAGAGGTGGTGGCGCTTTGGAGAGAAAGGCGGCAAGGCTGGCACCGGCAGGTTGTTTTCTGGGAAACCCCAGTGTCCAATGTCCCTTGGGCAGCAGTGTTCCCTGCCCCCACGTGAAAGCTGACACAACAGTAACAGCCACCACTTCTTATTTACTAGAGGCCCGGTGCACAAAATCCGTGCACTGGGGGGAGGGTTTCCCTCAGCCCAGCCTGCACCCTCTCCAATCTGGGACCCCTCAGGGGATGTCCGACGGCCAGTTTAGGCCCGATCCCATCGCCTGCCTGCCTGCCTGATTGCCCCTAACTGCTCCCCTGCCAGCCTGATCACCCCCTAACCACTCCCCTGCCAGCCTGATTGACACCTAACTGCTCCCCTGCCGCCCAATTGCCCCCACCTGCCCTCCCCTGCAGGCCTGGTCGCCCCCCAACTGCCATCTCCTGCAGGCCTGGTCCTCCCCCAACTGCCCTCCCCTGCCAGCTATCTTGTGACCACGTGGGGGTGGCCATCTTGTGAGGACATGGGGCAGCCATCTTGTGATGATGCAAGGGCGTGAGGGTCAATTTGCATATTTCCACCCTCTGCACATGTTGATTCTTTTTTTTTTTTTTAATATATTTTATTGATTTTTTTACAGAGAGGAAGGGAGAGGGATAGCGAGTTAGAAACATCGATGAGAGAGAAACATGGATTCAGCTGCCTCTTGCACGCCCCCTACTGGGGATGTGCCTGCAACCCAGGTACATGCCTTTGACCAGAATCGAACCTGGGACCCTTGAGTCCGAAGGCCGACGCTCTATCCGCTGAGCCAAACCAGCTAGGGCTGCACATGTTGATTCTTTACCTTCCCCAAGCCCCTGTAAGGTAGAGTTTTCAGGTGAAGAAACAGACACAAAGTAGGAAGTGACTTGGTTGAGATGACACGGCTCAGAAAGAGGCAGAGAGACAGTTCAATCCCAGGCTTGTCCACCTGAAAGGCCTGGCCACTGCACCCACCGAGCCGTGGACATCTTCCATCCGAATGCATCACGAGGGCCTGTCACGTGAGTGGGTTGCAGGAGAACGGGAGCCGGACACTCCTGCTCCGACCTTTGAGGAACAGACAGGTGATATCCCTTCTCCAGTGAGCACCTCCTGCTCCGGGGCGGGTCTGCCACCGCCCGGCCCCCAGAGATGCCTTGCTGTGTCCTGGGCAGGGCCTGAGCCCATGGCAACCTTAGCAGCCACCATGTGCAGTTTCTTCACTCACTTGACACACATTCCTTTCTTCGCTGGGTCCCGGGAGTGCAGAGAAGCCCCATGTGCCCACAGCTCTGGCGGGTCCCAGGCCCCAGTCCTCCAGCACAGATTCTCACCTTGGGGCCTAGGGAAGGCCCCCGAGGATGTAGGCACAATTTCAGGCTTAGGTTGGGGATAGTAAGAGTACTTTCCCCGATAGTGTCACTATGAGGATTAATCATGCAAAGCACTGATAAATGTGTGGTTAACAAGAAAATAAATAAGAAATACATCCTTCTGGGAAACAGTCCATAGAATTCAGATTCTCAAAGGTGACTTAAGAAAAGAGAGGGCAGGCCCCACGAGCCTAGAGGTCAGCCTGTAATACAGAGAATGAAATGCAGGCCATAAAACGTGGTCACATTTGTCCCCCACATCTACACTCATAAAAGAGAAAGATGCAAATTGACCGTACCTTCGTGCCCACCAGCCAATCAGGAGTGGGTATGCAAATTAATCCAACAAAGATGGCAGGTTAATTTGCGTTCCTCACCGCCCCAGCCTCCGGGCCTCTGGGCAGTGTGGGAAGGTGGAAAGGCACCTCCGACCGGAGCGAAGGCGGTGCCGGCAGTCAGGGGAAGGAAGTCCCATTCTTGCACGAATCTTTGTGCATCAGGCCTCTAGTGTTATTATAAAAGTGTTCGAGCATGCAGAAAGTCGAGAGAACTGTATTCGAATGCCCTAGATTATGCTGCGATTGGGAACCTTTTGTTGTATTTGCTCTGTCACATATTTATCCTTCTATTCACCCATCCATCCAGCAATCCACATAACATTTATGTTAAAAACAAAACAGGCCCCAGCTGGTTTGGCTCAGTGGATAGAGCAGGGGTCCTCAAACTACGGCCCGTGGGCCACATGCAAATACAAATATTGTATTTGTTCCCGTTTTGTTTTTTTACTTCAAAATAAGATATGTGCAGTGTGCATAGGAATTTGTTCATAGTTTTTTTTTAAACTATAGTCCGGCCCTCCAACGGTCTGAGGGACAGTGAACTGGCCCCCTGTTTAAAAAGTTTCAGGACCCCTGACTTAGAATATCTATCTTGTTGGGTCATCAGAAGAACAGAACTCTCCAGGAGCCCACAGAAGTCACCAATGAAATCATCTTCCAGGTCTACCTTTTCATAGGCTGCCAGATAAAGGGCATGAAACCATCCAGCTTAGGTCAAAATGAGCCTATTCTCTTCCCTCGTTCCCCCTTTCCCACAGCAATATCGAAGAGAATAGAAGAGACAGCAACTCTCCCTTCCTCTCTGAAATCAATAAAAATATATATTTTTTTAAAAATGCAAACCTTTAAAATATATATAAAATTTAAAAAACATAATTTTTAACTTTCTTCTTTATGCTCTTTTGCATTTATACTAATTTTCTTAATTACCAGTTTTCTTCTCTCTCTTTTTTTTTTAAATTGCTGTTTTGGAACAAGATACTTATTTAAAGGAGCAAATAATCTACCCAAAGCATCTGGTACTAGAAAACCCTTCACAAATGTTAGTTCGGAATTTAAGCTCCTCTGCAGACACCACCCTTTTCTTTTTCATTCATCACTGTCTGCTCAGGAGCTGGAACAGTGCCTGGCACAGAGTAGATGCTTGGTAACTATTAATAGAGTTAATGAATTATTTTAATTATGGGTGTTTATCGAGGTTAAAAAAAGAGAGTATGTTCTCATGGAGAGCCCTGGGCTTGCACCCAGGGGGGAATGTGGGTTGAGTTGTCTTTTGTAAACTGTGTAGAGACCCCCTCCGACCAGGAGGTGTCCCCTGGGAATGAGGGGCAGGCTCCCCTGCGTGTGGGTAGGCCGGGCCCACACATCTCTCCCCTAGGCCCAAGGGCAGCACTCATTTGGATCTTAGGAATGTCTCTCCACATTCCTCCTCGCTGTTTCGCATGCTTACGGCATTTGTTTTTGATATGACTAAATGACAAGTCTGCAGCCTTGGTAGCTCTTCAGGAAACCAGGGTAAATATTATTTATATCATTTACAATTGGCAATTAAGTTTGATTTCAGGCACCAGAATGGAATTTAAAACACTCAGTTTAAAATAAGCCAAACCTAATCAGAGGCAGCCTGCTTTCCTCTTCAAAACACTAAAAAAGAAAACAAAACACACCATACAACAAACAGAAAGGTCTGGAACATTCCCTCTCCTCTTATTCCCACCTCACACTCACAAAATGACTTGCTTTGTGTGTGTGAGTGTGCTGTGGGGGTGTGCGGGGGGGGGGGGGGCGGCCGCGGGGTAGACTTGAAGCCTAGAGATCCGGCTGCTGTCTCTG
Organism: Myotis brandtii; assembly: GCF_000412655.1. NCBI lineage: Eukaryota > Metazoa > Chordata > Mammalia > Chiroptera > Vespertilionidae > Myotis > Myotis brandtii. The sequence continues at coordinate 301,080 of NW_005363061.1, forward strand.
GTCTAAATTTCTGTATAACTTGGGCAGGTTACTTGACGTCTCTGGGCTGCAGGTCTTCATCTATTTTAAAGAGGAAAGGGGTAGCTAAGATAGCTTTATCCGCCTGCAAAGGCTATGGTTCCACTTCTAGAGCCAGGCAAACAGACCAGCTCTCCTGTGGTAACAAAGGAGAGGGAGTTGGAGAAAGGGAAGGAATGAGAGAAGATGACAAATGGGTTGCTTGGAAACATGATGGTTCTGGACACTTCTGACTCACTGTACACCCTCGGGCAAACCCCTTTTCCTTCTTATTTTTAAACCCCAGTCTCCATCTTAAAGGGGTTTGAGCTAGAATCTAGATTCAGGATGGCAAACAGAATCTGTTAGGCTGGGTTCCTGATTTTTAGCTTGGAATGTGAACATCTTCAAGCGGAACACCTACTCTCGAGTTCTCCACCAGCCTCACTGACCCCCGTTACCTCCCATTACCTCCCTGACCTTTGAAGGTCATAAAGTTTCTGCTAAGAACCCCCCCCGCCACCCCGCCCAGTTCTGAAACCCCTGATCCATCAGCCGGATGAGGAAAGGGAAGATCGTCTAGTATGTCCTACTGCCATCTTCCTCTTCTCTTTGGGAGGTATGTGTCTGAGGGCCTGGAAAGGCTCAGGAAGTAACCTGGAAGGAGCCTGGGGATCACCCCAAGATAACCTCAGACTTGATCGATCCTAGCTGGAGTCAGCACGGGAATGCCACCAGGCCTAATTGGGAGCATCTCAGCCTTCTCAGATGATGCTTCATTTTATTATTATTTTTTTAATCCTCACCCCAGGATATTTTTCCATTGATTTTTAGGGAGATTGGAAGAGGTAGGGAGAGACAGAGAGAAACACATCCATTCGTTGCCTCCTGTGTGAGCCTCGACCAGGCCAGGGAGGAGCCTGCAACCAAAGTACATGCCCTTGTCTGGAATCACACCGGGGACCCTTCGGTCCACAGGCCGATGCTCCATCTACTGAGCCAAACCAGGTAGGGATGATGATTCATTTTCAGGAAACATCCAGTGACTCTGACTGGAATCCCATTCAAACGAGGAAACCTGAAGCACCTGTGACAGGCCTGGCCCCAGAGGATGCTGCCAGGACGGAAATAGTCCTATCCCAGAGGCGCCCCCAGGTTGAGGAGGAAGCTGACAAGGACGCCATGAACTCTGGCTGTGAAAAAGCCCACAGACCACGTGCTGCGGGGGTTTTCAACTTGCTGTGGGGGCCGGCGGAAAGTGACTCATCTTGGCTGGAGCGGTGCAGAGAAGCCTCCTGAACAAGGGGGCATTGGATATGAGCCTTGTAGGCAAAGGATGAAAAAGAGGATAGAAAGACAGCCCTCATGTTGTGTGAACCGGGCTGGAGCTTCCGTTTTCTCATCTTTGAGCTGGGAAGGGTGGTAATGATGTCCACCTCCTCTGTGGTTATAAAGATTAAATTAACTGTGTGTGAAAGGATCTGGCTTGTAAAAGTAGGTTTACAGTTGTGAGTACACAAAAACAGTTTATTCTTGTATTATTAAAACTGTAAACCTACTTTTGCCCCACCCTGTATGTAACCGAATTGCAGGTAGAGCAAAAGCATGTGTGTGGGCCAAGCTGTGAGAGGTAACCTTGGAAAAGACAGCTGCATATGTTGACGGTGATTATCTCTGGGTGCGAGAGCTTCTGGGTAATGTTTACTTTTCCCTGTATCCTGTTTTATATTGGTTGAAGTGATTATGATGAACATGTGTTATTTATATAATGGTTGAAACAGTTTCTATGAAAAGAAAAAAGGAAAAGCTCCTTGTGTATTGATACTTTAAAAAATTCACACCTACAGAAAAGCCAAAATATTCAAAAATTCTCATATTCATTTACTGTTAACATTTTGCCACATTTGCTCGTGCTCTCTCTCTCTCTCTCTCTCTATATATATATATCCCTGTTTTTGAAAGTTTGCTATGCCACTCTTTTTTATGAAAGACATATACTGTAGTGTCAGCCCACTGTCCCTGCGGGTTCTGCATCCTCAGGTTCAATCAACAGGGCTGGAAATATTTTGGGGGGAAAAGTTATGCTGTCGTACCGTGTACTTAGGCCTTACAGTGGTTACATCTGTACCAAACAGGTAGACTTTCTTTCCTGTCCTTGGTCCCTAAACAATATAGTACAGCAACTGTTTACACAGCATTTACATTGGGTTAGGTATTACAAGTAATCTAGAGATGGTTAAAGTATACAGGATGATGTGCTTAGGTTATATGCAAATACTACACTATTTTATATAAGGGACTTGAGCATCTGCAGATTTTGGCACTCTGGTGGGGTCCTGGAACCCATCCACCATGGATATTGAGGGATGACTACCTGTTTTTCATAACTGAAAGAAATCAGAAAGATTTCAGAAAATGGATGAAAACTAAAAATAGCGTTAGTGTTTGTGGTGAGCTATGCTTGGGTTTTGCAGTGAGCTGTTATACACAGTGTGCTGTAGAAAGTGAAACTGCACTGTACATACGTTATTTCTACTTTATATAGGCCGTATATCACATCATTCTTGCTTTTACTCTGTGCTTGTGTTAGCTTAGATTTTATGTGTTATTTGATATAATTGGGTAGGTTATTTTTTGAGTCTGGGAACCCTTAAAATTTTTCCCATATAAATTAATGGTAATTGCTTCTTTGCTTTACATCATGAAGGCTTACAGGAATGCTTGAATCATTTGAGAGTAAGTTGCAGACCTCATGCTCCTAATAATTTCAGTATGTATTTTCCAAGAACAGGGGCAGTCTCTTACATAACCCAGCACAGTAATAAAAATCAATAAATTTAATGTTGATACAATACTGTTATCTTTCAGTCCCGTGATGCAACATGCCCAGAGCGCTGCCGCGGGTCCCCTCTTCACCCTCCCTTTTCAACTTCTGCTAATTGTCTCAATATTACCTTTTTTAAAAAATTTTTTTAAAATTGATTTCAGAGAGGAAGGGAGAGGGAGAGAGAGAGAAACATCAATGATGAGAGAGAATAATGGTGATGAGAGAGAATAATGGATTGGCTCTCCTGCACGCCCCCTACTGGGGCCCCTATTGGGGATCAAGGGGGGGCGGGGCATGTGTCGTGACCTCCTGGTTCATAGATCCACGCTCAACCACTGAGCCATGCTAGCCGGGCTCAATATTACCCTTTATAGTACAGGATCATGTATTGCATTTAGTTGTCCTGTTTTGTTAGCCTCCCTTAATCTGCAACAATTCCTCAGCCTTTCTTTGTCTTTTTCACGACAGAAGGTTTTTGGAAGAGTACAGACTAGTTATTCTGGAACATGTTTGGGATTGTCTGATGTTCCCTCGTTATTAGATGAATTGTAAGCATTGCTCACTGGATGGTGATGCTGCGTTCTCAGTGCATCACATCGGGAGGTGTACGATGGATGCCAGTTTGTCCTGTTATCAATGTCAGGTGGACCACTTGGGTTAAGGTAGTGTAGTGTCACAGAGTTTCTCTACCATAGGGTTACTATTTTCCCTTTTTAATTATCAAGTAATTTATGGCTATTTACATGGAAAGATTCCAATATCCTTTCAAATTCATGGGGGAAAAAAAAAAAGGCGCAGCTTTCCCTTTAGGAAATACCTACCGCTTGCTGAACTGACCCAACAGCGTGCCTTCGGCTCTACGGCTTTGTTAAGTGAGTTTGCACCTTTCCAGAAGGGCGGATGCTAGGCCGCAAAGCATAAAGGGAATTGTAGTCTTCCGGGGCGCTTACGTCTAAACGCCGCCCTGTGGTCTCCCGCAGAAAAAGCCAGAAGCTGAAAAGGGAGGGCGGAGAGGGGCCGGCGGCGGCGCTCTGGGCGCGTTGCATCACGGGATTGGTAGTTCGCGGCCGCTCTCTCCCGCGCCCCAAGCGGGAGAACTGGACTACCACTCCCCGTAGGCCACACGCGCGGGGGCCGGGGAAGCCGTCAGGGCCTCGAACAAATCAAATCGAAGGAAAGAAACTGCCGGCTTTCAAAATCCTCCTCCTCCGCCATCATCCTCCGCCGTGTGCCGAGCAGGTGGTGTCGAGACGCGAGTGGGGAGAACCGTCAGGAGAACTGACGGGCGGGCTGGGCATCGGGACCGCTGGACTCGGAGGCGGCGACGCCGACCTGCGCTGCCGGACCCTA
>NW_005363061.1:305642-331948 GCF_000412655.1 Myotis brandtii
ACCGCGGGCGTCACGGGGGCGATGGCTGTGCATCAGAAAGTGTGTGCCGCCCTCCCGGGAAGGGGGGGCTGTGCGTGTGTTTACTGTTTGTCTTTGCTGCTTTGCAGACTTTGCACCAGTGAATGCACCTCTCTGTGCTCGGGGTTCCTGGCCTCGTGGGTCGGTGTGTGTGCACTAGACTGAAGGGTGGGCCCCTGCCCAGCTGATAAGTTCTGTGCGCCTATTACTACCTTTGGAGGCCTCACCTCCATTTTTCTGGCCTCAAATTGTTCCCTCCCAGAACTGCCAGAGGTGGGGGACTTTCGGGCTAATTCTTATTCCGTTTCAGACCTCGGTCGGAGCACTTTCTAAATGCCACGCGGATAAGAGTGGTCATGGCAGGTCACCCCTCTCCTCTGCTAGGAACCGTCGGTGGCTCTCCTCGCCACGCAGAATAAAAGCCACCGTTCTTCCCGTGACCTTCGTGACTTGGGCCTTTGTTCGTTTTCTTTCCTCATTTCTTCCCTCCTTTCTCCCAGCTCTCTGTGCTCTAGCCCCGCCGGCCTCCTTGAAGTCCCCCCCCCCCACTCCTTCCCCCACAAGCAGTTGCATTTGCAAGAATGCTCTTCCTCCCAGTCTTTCTTTCCTAATAAGTTCTCTAACCACACCACTTGAAATTGCGCGGGCACACACACACACACATACCAAGAAAATTCTTTACCCACCCCTTTTTCTGTTTATTTTTCTTCAGATACTGAGTATCTTGTTTAAGATACTAAATATCTTGTTTAGAACATGTGTTTCCACAGTGCAGGATTTTTGTTTCATCATGCACTGCTGGTACCTGGAACGATGTCCAGCACACAGCAGTACTCATAAATGCTGAATGAATGAGTGGACGGATGCCTCCTTACCCCAGAAGAATAATTCATGCTTATTGATAAAAACAGACAGGCCCCGGCTGGGTAGCTCAGTTGGTTAGAGCATCGTCCCAATACTCCAAGGTTGTGGGTTCGGTTTCTGGTCAGGGCACATAACAACAACCAGCCAATGAAGGCATAAATAAGTGAAAGAATAAATCGATGTTTCTCTTTCCTTTCCTCTCTCTTAAAAAAGGAAAAGAAAAAAAAAAGGACAGACTAGGGCAGTGGTCGGCAAACTGCGGCTCGCGAGCCACATGCGGCTCTTTGGCCCCTTCAGTGTGGCTCTTCCACAAAATACCACATGCGGGTGCGCACGTACAGTGCGATTGAAACTTCGTGGCCCATGCGCAGAAGTCGGTATTTTGTGGAAGAGCCACACTCAAGGGGCCAAAGAGCTGCGTGTGGCTCACAAGCCGCAGTTTGCCCACCACTGGACTAGGGTGATAAGGGTTAAGATCAGGAGAAGGGGGTGGGAAGCTGGCTGCTTAGGCCCAGAGGAAGCCTGGGGGGGTGAGAAGATGGGGAGCTATCACAGCTGTTGAGGGTGAGTAGATTGGGGGAGGAAGTGTCTGGATGGAAGCAGTGTCTGTGGAGTCCCTTAGTTCTGTCTGCCTTGATCTCCCCTGTTACCTGCCGTTTCCTCTGGAGAAATGGAGTGGTCCTTTCTGAGTCTGCTGGACTCCAGGCTGGTAGCTCCTTTTTCCAGCAGCTCTGCCCCTGGTCTATTGTGATGGTGGCTGTTGTGATGTAGAGACCTCTGGTGTCCTAGGAACCCCTGAGGTCTGACCACCGTGGGCTGCCTAGTCCCCTGGCCAAGGTTGAAACCAGATGTGCAGTGGGCTGACCCCTGTGCCCCACCCCCAGAGTCATGCCAGCGTGGGTGGTGGGGCCTTCTCTGGGATGGATGACCTGGATCCCGTAGCCTTCTATGTCCTGTTTGAGGAATGGGACCCTCCAACAGAAAGTAGCCAAGATGATCAGGCAGGTGTGTGCCTGGGGCAGACTCCTTACAGCCATGGGTCTGGGAGTTAACTGCCTCTCACTGGGGGCCCAGGAACTGGGCAACTCACAGGGCTTTGCTAGGTGTCCCAGCTGGGGCAGTGGATTCTCCCCAACCAGGGACCCAGGATTCTCTCCCTTCGCCCCCCACTCTCTTTCTTTTATATGTAGCATTTTTATTTGTTTATTATTATTATTTCCCATTGATTTTTTTTTTTTTTAGTGAGGAAGGGGTTGGGGGGAGAGAGAGAGACATCAATGTGAGAGACATAGATTGGTTGCCCCCAAGAATGTGCCCAGACCGGAGCCTGAGGCCAGGAATCAAACCTGTAACCCAGGTACATGGCCTTGACCGGGAATCGAACCTGCAAACCTTCGGTGTGAGGGCCAACGACACTAACCATTGGGAATACCAGCCAGGGCACATTTAAATTTTTTAACAAAAAAATTTTTGTTGAACTGATTTAAAGATTTCATTTAAAAGATTTTAAAACAAGTTATAAAATTCTGTTCCAAGTATTCAGGTACAGTTTTGTGCAGTTTTAAAATTATACAGAAACTCGAATTTTACAATAACATTAGCTTTAGCAACAAATTACATTATAATGAAAATAATTACAAGGAGGGTTGGGGGGCAGACTCTTTATAAGAAGTGATGGAAGGAAACTTGACTTAGGGTGATGAACACAATACAGTGTACAGGTGATGTGTTGTAGAATTGTGCACCTGAAACCTGTATCATTTTTTTGAAACCTGTATCATTTTGTTAACCAGTGTCACCACAATACATTAAATAAAAAGTAAAGAATAACATAAAAAATAAAAGAAAATAATTACAAACATTAAATATGAAAACATTCTCTCCATAACATGGGTCTCAGTTACCTTCTCGTTCATTGTAGCTATCATTACTTTAAAAATAGAGATAAAGTATATTTGTTTGGGTTTTTCCCACACACAAAGTACATATATGTTTATAGGGCATAGTAATGTCATCCACCTGTCGTCACTGAAGAGGGCAGTAAAATAGCATTCTTTGTCATCGTGTAAAAGAAAAATGCATGGCTGCCATAAATTTGATGTTGCTTCTGAGTGGTCTGCCACCAGCTAACCAGTGAACCTGATGTGGTGCACACAGTACTCAGCCATTCTCCATCTTTTTTTTTTAAAATATATTTTATTGGGTTTTTACAGAGAGGAAGGGGAGCGATAGAGAGTTAGAACCATCGATGAGAGAGAAACATCGATCAGCTGCCTCCTGCACACTCCCCACTGGGGATGTGCCCGCAACCAAGGTACATGCCCTTGACCGGAATCGAACCTGGGACCCTTGAGTCTGCAGGCCGACGCTCTATCCACTGAGCCAAACCGGTTAGGGCAGCCATTCTCCATCTCATCACAAAGTACCGTTCTCCCAAATTGGATTGTTTTTTACCATTTAAAGATTTTATTTAAAACACAAAACTAATCACATCAGTGACATCCTACAGCACTTGTGTATACTTATGACTTGAACTGATTTGCTAACATAGCTTGCTTATAAACGATTTGTGAGTGCATTTCATGTGCACAAGCAGCTCTGTGATGTTCTCTGGAAATGAGCCTCCTCTCTCTTAATGAAACTTTGGTCACCTCAGTTTGCAGGTTTCTGGGGGAGCCCACCAGTGTGTCCAGCATGGCCTCTGAAGACATTGCCAAGTTGGCAGAGACGCTAGCCAAAACCCAGGTGGCTGGGGGACAGCTGAGTTTCAAGGGCAAGAGCCTCAAACTCAACACTGCAGAAGATGGTGAGTTCCGGGGTGGGCTGGCCCAGGGGAGGAAAGGGAGTGTGGGAACGAGTGCTCACTCTTACTGGTTGTCAGGCTCATTTAGCTACATGGTCACATTTTGTCCCTGCAGCTCTGAGAGGTATCACTGGGCCCATCTAACAGTGAGGCTCAAAGATGACTTGCCCTTGAGCACGCGCAGGCTTCCCTGCCGGTCTCTATGTTTGCGGTGGGCATTCCTGCCAGGATGGCTCAGGCTGGCAGGTGGGGAGGGCCCCTTTATCTCTTGGGGGGACGGAGGCCGTGAGCGACCACAGTTAGTGGTAGCCCCAAGGTCTAGTTGCTAACTTCTTACTTCAGATCCACTCCCACCTTCACCCCCATGATCCCAAGATGGTCTGGGAATACCTGTCACCTTCCCCAGCGCTGAGGCCCTCCCCCCTGGCACTGCATTAAAACAACAGTCTGGTCCCTCTTGGGAGGTCTGGTCGATGCAGCTGAATCTCCCCGAGGGAGGATGGCCATCCCTGTCTGTGTGCAGGCACCAGGATGGGAGAGAACTAGGAATCAGAATGCAGACCCTGTCTTTCCATCCCTGGCCAAGGCAAGCCTGGCACTGACCATCCCTGAATCCCCTGGTGTCTGGAAGTGAAGGCACCTATGTTGGTACTTTTGGCCCAACCAGGAAACTGGTCCGGAGTGTCTGTGGCAGGCTTGCCCCTCCGCCATGTCAGAGACTGTTTCAGTCTTTGCTGCTGCACACTCCTAACATGCTATAGGCTCTTAAAATTTACCCAGCTCCTCCCTGTGTTTTTGTTACTTTTGATTCTTGCGTCATCCCTGAGATACAAATGTTGCTATTTTAGAAATAGGGAAAAAGGACTTTGGAAACTTAAATAACTTGCCCAAGGTCATACAGCTGGTAAACAGGGCCAGGATGTTAAGAGAGGTCCGGCTGCATCCTGTTCCTCTGCTTCTCCGTGGACATTCGGCTCAGTGCCGTCAACGTGGATTTGCTATTAAACGCTATTCATTGAACACTGTGTCAGGCAGAGTCTTAAGTGCCTTACAAATAGCATCTCAGTTTATCCTCTCAAAAGCCCTTGAAGTCGGTTTCATCTCCATTAAGGCTCAGGGAGGTGGTATGATTTGCCTGAGGGCACAGCTGTAAGTAGTGCAGCTGGATTAGAACTCAGGTTTCTGTGGCCCTAAAATCTGTGCAGATAGCCAAGCACTTCACCAGCACAGGCTGGACATGCTGCCTCCCGATTAGAAGGTCACTAAGGACGCCCCCTTACAGCCCCAGCCTCGGAGGAGCTCATAATGTGGAATGGGAATGAGGTACTCAAGTAACGAACAGGAGGCGGAAGGTGAAATATACTCTGAGACCTGAATGGAAGGCTCAGGGAAGCGTGTAGTTTGGGAAAGGGACCACTTTGAGTGTAGGAGGTCCAGGACGTCTCTGTGGATGAGGTATTTGAACTGTCGTGGAAGGAAGATTTAAGGAGAGAGCGCACTGCAGGCTGGGAGAAACACGTGAGCCAGACACCGACGCTGAGACACACAGGGTGGGCTTGGAAGAAAAGTCAGAGTCCCACAGGGACCCAGGGCAGAGGCCCTTGAGTGCTGTGCCGAGGAGCCTGGCGGCCTCATCTTGGACCCACAAAGGGCTCTGTCTCGGCTGGGAGTGAGCCAGCGCCGACAGGGGTGGGCGAGGGCCTGTGCGAGGAGGCCATGTGTCTGATGATTAGGTCAGGCCCTTTTCTCCCCAGGAGGTCATTTAAGGACCAAAGAAAGGCCTTTCTGCTCTGTGTGGCAGAGTAATGGAACCTGGAACTTGTTACTGTGTGAGGCGGCAGAGGCTGAGGAGAGAAATCCCTGCCACCAGCCACGTGACAGCTGGTTACTTAGAGATGGTTGGGGCCCATTTCTGATCTGTTTCTAAGTTAGTGTAACTCCATTTGGATTGGAAACCAAGTGAGAGAGGCAACTCACGTGTGACCCCCACCTCCTCCTGTCCCTGCTCTTCCCATTTTGGTGCATTTCCTTCCCAGGTTGGTCTGTGGAAAGTACAGCACCTATTTCTATGCTTAGGTCACTGAGGCAGCATAGGTTGTCTTCCCTTGGGGCCCTGCTTTCAAGGACTCTATAAACATCTTGAGCAGCCCTCCTCACCCCTGTTGACCTGGCCAGTCCCTGGGTGTTAAGGGGCGCTCCCCTTTGGAACAGGTCATTCAGCCCTTGCACAGGGTGCGGTCACCCAGGAGAGGGGGCAGGGAGGGGAGGGGAGGGATTAAGGAGCTTCTCTGCTGGGGGGCTGCTTGAAGTCCATGGTTGTACACAGAGGCAAGGGCAGGGGGAGCATGTAGGTTCAGTTTTGGAAAAGCAGCCCTGCTGGTTTCCCTGAGCTCCTGGGCAATGTTGCTTCATTCCTTGAAACCTCAGCTTCCTCTTTTATAAATGGAGGCCCATATCTGTCCAGCCTCCCTGTTGAGAAGTGGAAAATGAATGCTGGGTCATTCGTTTTCTACCTGGGTGACCTTGGTAGGCATTTACTTCCCCTCTCTGTGTCTTAATATATTCACATAAAATAGATGTAACAGTAACCACCTCGTTAGATGATGTGGGGAATGTAGGAGTCAATGTGTGTAAAACTCACACGTTAGTGTGTTAAGTGCTTATCTGTATGAGGTAGTGAGCAGAGGAGGTAGTGAGCAGAGGAGGTAGTGAGCAGAGGTAGAGCGAGCCCCTTTCCTCATGACCCAGTGGGAAGACAGTATTAACAAAGTCACCATAATGAGCAAGTTCATTTAGACGGTGTAACATTGTAGCAGGCTCCATAGGAGATTGGGGCTGTGCTGCCTGTGAAGATTTGACCCTGTTGGGAGCTTAGCAAGGGCTTCTGAGGACGAGGAGAGACGGAGGGCAGACGGAGAGAGGCAGGGGTGTACAGAGGTCCCCAGCTTGGAAAGCTTTGTAGGGACCCCCTTAGAGATCACAAGTTAAAACCTTTCTCAAGACCCTCTGTGGGCTTTGTAACCTGGAAGGTCAAGTTCAAACTTTTATCTCCCATATATATCTCCATCTCTTCTCCACTATTTGTTTCATGTAACTAGTGTGTTTTGTTCAGATTGTAAAGTTAATACATGCACATTATAGAATACAGAAACATTGGAAGAAGGGAAAAAAACTCTATAACTTTGTTATCACACAGTCCAGGGATACAACTACTGTTAATTTTTGTACATTTTTTTAGTCATTTGCTGTGTGTGTGTTTTTCCTAAACATAGCTGAGTTCCTTTTTCTTTTCTTTTTTAAATAATTAGGATCATATTACAGATAGTTTAAAAGCTACTTTATAACCTGAATCACTTATAATCCCACTACCTAGACATAACTGCTTTAACATTTGGTTTCTATCTTTCTGGACCTTATTGTGTGAATGTGTATGTTTGTTTATATGCTCATATGCACATACGAGAGAGAATACAAATAACATATCAACCTATCTGCTGTTGATGGACATTTCTGTTGTTTGGAATTTTTCATCATAATAAAACAGCACAGTAATGAACACCCCAAACATGAATAATGGAACGCTCCAAAGCCTTCGTGCCATTGTACCTGCTGGCCCCCTGACTTGGGTGCCGTTTTCCCACTGGGCCTGCTGCCCTCCCTGTCCTGGGAGGCTCCATGCACACCACCCACTAGGTGTCTAAGCTCTTTCTTTGCCTCAAGCAACCAGTTGGTCTCTCCCTTGGCTCCCAGACCCTTACACATGCCTTGTTTTAACACGTTACAGAAAAATGGTCTGTGTAGCTGTGTCCCCTGCTGGACTGTGAGCCTGTGTGATTGTTCTTTGTTAGTCAGGGCCTGGCACATGGTAGGTACATCATCGCTGTAGGAACTTGAGTGACATAGTAGTGTCTGGGCTCTCTCCTGCCTCGGCTGTTTGTGATTCCAAAAGTCTAAGATTCTCTCCTTTGGTCTTGGGCAGCCAAGGATGTGATTAAAGAGATTGAAGACTTTGATGGCTTAGAGGCTCTGCGCCTGGAAGGCAACACGGTGGGTGTGGAGGCAGCCAGGGTGATCGCCAAGGCCTTGGAGAAGAAGTCGGAGTTGAAGGTGAGACCTGCAAGGGGATGAGCTGCCCCAAAGGGACTGGCTGGGGATGAGCTTCCACTCACGGCCACAGACCTTCCCAGGCCCACGGCCAGCTCCTGCCTCTGGCTTCCCCAGAGCACTCGGCACTGGCCAGGGTCCTGCCCCTGCATGATGTGTCCATTCGGGTCCTCGAGTGGCGACACGGAGATGGTATTGGGAGTGTAGTGGGTCTATTGGGCTACACACGTGAAGATAAAGGGGGAGGAGCAGAACTGGACAGAGAGAGCCTTCACCTGCATGGCAGCTCTGGCTCCTGTTAGGAGGGAAGGACACAGAACTGGCATGAGAACTTCCCTGCTCTCGCAAACACTCAGCCTGCTCCAAGCAACGGCTGCCCTGCCCTATAGGGGAGTCTGGTGTTGGCCAGAAATGGCCCAGCCTTAGCTTGGATGCCTCGGTGGCCAGCTGACTGCCCTCCTCACGGCTGATTGGCGGCCTCTTATGGTCTAGATCCAAGGGGTGACCCACCAAAGTGGGTGCCACTGAACGCCAGTACTTCAAGATGCTCTTTGGGAAGGTGTTGCCGCCTGCTCTTGTTTGCCGGGGTCGGCGTGTGAGTGTAACAAAGCCCCCAAAGAGTCCAGAGGGAAAGGGCCCTGCTTTGTAGGTGAGAACGGCTTAGTTCATAAAAGGCTGGGCTCGTGCTGGCCTCCTCTGCACGGGTCTCTTAGTCCTCACAGCCACTCAGGCAATAAAGAGTGTCCATTCTGTAAGTCACGGGACCGGAGGCTCAGGGGGCTGAGTAATGGCCCGGGATCCTCCTGCTGCTGAGTGGCCGAACGCATTTGGTACTCCTGCTTCCAGTGCTCCTCCCCTGGGCTTTGGGAAAGGGAGGGCGTGCAGGGCTGGGCCACGAGAGAAGTGGAGTGGACTTGTCTAGCAAGGGCTGGCTGGTTTATGAAGTGGCCCCTGGTGTTTGTTTGCTCAGGAAGGTCATGGTCAGGTGAGTAGCCGGGCAGTGCTTGTGTCTGTTCTCCTGCCCGGGAGGCCCTTCCTTGAGCAGAAGCTGGACATTTTCCTTCAGAAGAGTTTATCCCTTCCCAGTGGCTGGTGGCCTGTGCAGGAAGGGAACGGAGCAGATGCGGCCTGGGCCTGGGCCTGGAGGCTGCAGGAGCTGAGCTTCAGCGCCCAAGGGCCTGGCTTCAAGCCCCAGCACCACCACCTACTTGCGCTACATGGCCTTGCACTAAACTCCGTGAGCCTGGGCTCCTTCTTGAAAAGTTTTTCCTCCCTGAGAGGTGGTTGTGATGGCCAGATGCAGGCTCATGTCATGAGAGTGCGGCCAGGGGCAGCGCTGCATGCATCCTGTCCCGTGTGCAGACCCAGTGCCTCGAGTCACCCCGCCCAGCATCACGGGCCTGCTTCTGTGCAGGAAGGAGCCCAGGGTTGGGGCAGGGGCGGGGGGAGCTGCCCTTGATGCCCGTTGTGCTCTGGGCACATGCTGATGGGAGATGTTATCTCCCCTGTTGTGACAGAGGAGAAAAGTGTGGCCCACAGTTACACATCTCAGGAATGGGCCGGGATTGGAGCCGATACTAGCCCAGCCTCCTAACTGCTCTGCTGCCACTTGAGATTGTGAGGCCTGAAGCCTCTTTCAGAGTCAGAGATGGGATTGTTGGGCCAGGGTTCTGATCCTGGGGTCCGTTAAGTCAGAATCAGAACCCAGGCCATGTCTCATCAGTCCCAGGTTTGGTCAGGAAAGGCCGGAGATGCCAGAGTGATATTTTAGATCAGCGGTTATCAACCTGTGGGTCGCGACCCCTTTGACAGTCGAACGACCCTTTCACAGGGGTCACCTAAGACCATCCTGCATATCAGATATTTCCATTACGATTCATAACAGTAGCAACATTACAGTTATGAAGTAGCAATGGAAATGATTTTATGGTTGGGTCACAACATGAGGAACTGTATTTAAAGGGCCAGAAGGTTGAGAACCACTGTTTTAGATGGACACAGCGGCCAAAGTGGGAGGGGAGGGTTGTGCCCATGCATTGAGACTAAACTGCTGGGCAGCATAAGACGGGTGCTGTGGCCACCGCTTCTGTGCCATTTACCTAGTATTTCCTCGAAATCAGCTCACTTTGAAGTAATTGAAAAGCAAACCCGATCCCTTCTATAAATGGGGACGTGTTCTCCTGTCCTGGGGCACTTCATGCACACAATCCACAGGTGTCCCAGCCCACAAGGCCACCCAAGGCCCTGAGCCCGAGGTCTGCTCCTTGGCTCGAAAGGCAGACGAGTAAGAAGTGGGGAGGTGGGCAAGACCCGCCAGCCTCAAGGTGAGCTCGCCTCCTGAGGCGGCAGGAGGGCTGAAAAGAGGCTCAGGAGAGTAACTTCCTTGCTGCTGGCCCCCCGCTGTTAACTGCTGTTCCTCCACCACCCAGTCATTTCATGTCGCTGCCCCCAGCCCGTGTGGGAAACTGTATTGGAAAGGAACACCTGGCCATCTTGGTCCTGGTCCTGCCACTGCCACTGCCATTTGTTCCCGGAGCATCTCCTTTCTCTCACCCGGATGTCCCTCCCCCTCCCAGAAGCCAGAGGCTTGGGCAGACCGGGGGTTTTCCTAACCTTCTGCTGAGCTCCCATGGCCCTTGCGGGTCTCCAGGTCCCACCAGCTTTGGCCAGAGCTGGTCCAACTTTTCGCTGACAAAGCCCAGAGGAAGAAGTCTTGTAGTGCTTGGTAGTATAAGTCCATGAGGCGAGGTCACAGCTAACTCTTCTTCCTCCTTTCCAAGCGATGCCACTGGAGCGACATGTTCACAGGGCGGCTGCGGTCAGAGATCCCACCAGCCCTGGTAAGTGAACGGGCCGCGGTGTGCGTCCCCTCTGGCACAGGACCCCTCTGGCCATTCCAGGCCTTTTTCTAACACCTTCTGGAGGCCAGGATATGTCATGTGGGCCACTGAGATGCTGACATGGAAGCTGGCGAGCACAGCCTCTGCCCTGGTTGAAGTACAGGGACATGGAGCAGGCTCAGAGGGTCTGAGCAGCTCTGACTGCTTGAGGGCGAGAGGTCAGTTGGGGCAGATCTTAGGGCTGGGCCTGGGCCTGTGGGTGGGGCAGCCAGAGACCAGCTTAGGCATTGCCTCCCCTCCCCCATTCCCTGATCTTTGCCCAGCCTCCTCTCCGCCCCCATTTCTCCTGGGACACTGCAGGTATCCCATGGCTAGGAGGTCCCGGGATTGCTCAGCATCTTTTTGCCACATCTGGTCCTGGGCAGAGGCTTCGGTTTCCTCTCCTCCGTCTCCCAACACACTGGACAGCAGCATCCTCCCTGGGGCCCTAGATTGCTGCTCACACTCCTGGGTGGGCACTTGCCCCCAGCCTCCATCGGCCCCTCACTCTGCCCTCCTCAGGTTGGGGGGCTGTTGCTTCCACACCCCTCACCCGCCTCAAAGCCCATTGCTCTGTCTCAGTTCACAGTTCTTAGCCTGGCCTTCAAGGCTCTTGCCTGATCTGACACCTCACTTTCTTTCTAGCAAAACCCAATTCCCTTCTAGCCTCAGCCTCTCTGGAATCTGCCAGCTGTTGCCCCAGGCACACACGTGCTGCTTTGTGCTTATGTCTCTGCTCATGTTTTTACTGCTGCCTGGAATCTCATGTTTGATTGGCTGATTCTCAGCCAGACTGAGTTCAAATGTTATCTCCTACAGGGAGCCTTCCCTGACCACATGACATGCACCAAGGCCCACTCCCCAGCAGAATTGGGAGCCCTCTGCCAGTTCCCACCAGCCTGAGTGCCCCCCGGCACAGAAGCAGCACCTGGTAGGACACTGACATGAGCTCCCTCTGTGCCCAGATCTCACTAGGGGAGGGACTCATCACCGCCGGGGCCCAGCTGGTGGAGTTGGACCTAAGTGACAATGCATTCGGGCCCGATGGAGTTCGAGGCTTCGAGGCCCTGCTGAAGAGTTCCGCCTGCTTCACCCTGCACGAGCTCAAGCTCAACAACTGTGGCATGGGCATCGGTGGTGGCAAGGTGGGTGCAGGGGCCCCTCCTTCACGTCCCCGCTGTCCTTCACTCTCCCTCCCTGCCCAGTCCCTACTACACTTGCCTCCATTGGCAGTGTGTGCCCTGGCCACCCACCATCTGGGTTGGTTGGCCTGTTTTTCTCTTCAAAGGAGAAAGGCCTCAAAGGTGGCAGCCTGTGGCCAGTGGGGAGAGGAGATAGAGTTCGTGAGGGTGGGGTTGCCAAGCAACCACCCCAGTTCTTGTGTTGCTTGGCAACACAGGCAGTATTGCATATGTGCTCCGACTTGCTGGCTCTGCAAAATGCAGGGCTTTGGGTGTCCCTAGGCCTGCTGTGCCCTTAGAACAGTTGGCAGAGCCTCGTGAGGCCTGGCTGTGCATGTGGGGAAGGAGCCCAGAGAGAGATGGCGCAACTCGCCTTTGTTCCTGTTGTTCCTGGGGAGCCCCGATGCTCCCCCATCCTGCTGGTCAGCCCCCTGGTCCGTGTAGAAAGGCTCCTCTTTTCTTCCTAGAACTTGCACAGAGGGAGGAGACTGTTTAGTCTCTTCTTGCTCCTTTCTGGCTCCAATGGGCCCAGATTCTAGAAAGACTAAGTGCCTGCCCTTCACGCTCTGACCTGAAGTAGAACAGGGCTGGGGGGCAGGAATCGACAGCGGTCGGGACACCTTCCCTTTGAGGCTGTGTTATGTGCAGAACCTTAACTCCTACCCACAGTGACATGTGGGTGATGCTGTCCCCCTCTTTTCAGAGGAGTAGACCTGGGCTTAGAGATCTGGGGTCGAGTGCCCCAGATAATGTGGGACTTGAATGTTCATCCACGTGGCCCTGTCAGGGCAGCAGGAAGAACCTGTGTGACGCTTGCAGTGCTCCAGGCTGAGGAGCCAGATCGGCCTCCCCTGCAGAGGGTGCCTGTTGCCCTGCCCGCTGGGAGCGGGAGCAAGGGCCGCGCTCCCCAGCTGTCCCGACCGGCCCTCCCCCGACCTGATCGGGAAATAAGCTTGGTGTGCGTTACGACCTAAATAGATTTGAGTCAGCACAGAAATCAGGCCCAACCCTGCCTAGAGTGTGATGTACTGGGGGAGCCAGACTCATCCCTGTAAAATGCTTCCATTTTCCACCCCTCACCTCACCTCTGCCCAGGGAACTGAGGCTTAGAAGCTGCTCCAGGCACCACCCCAAGGACAGGAGAGACTGGGTTTAGGTTTTTGCTCCCAGCAGCTGAGACCCTGCTTTGTGTGGCTGCCTGCACACTGGCGTGTCTCAGACGGGCTAAGCGGGGCTGTGGTCTCCGTGGTCAGATCCCCTTCGATCTTGGGGAGCGTGGGAGAGACACTGGAAGACTTGGGTCCTGTCCAGAGTCTGCCACTTGCTTAGCAACCATAGGACCGTTTCTGTCCCTCCCTGAGCCTGCGTAGCTTCAGCTGGGAAGGGACTCCTGATGGTCCCGCCTGCGAGAGGGCTTGTGACAGTCCAGTGGGCTAATTGTGAAAGCCCTTCCCGGACCTGGCTTCAGGTTGGCCCCTTGGTGTTGGTCTCTCCCTTCCCCCTGGGCCTTGGTCACCCATCTTTACCATGAGGCTCCACCCCCCAGGTGGTGGGACCTGCACATGAAGCAATAGATGTAACAGCTCTTTGTAAATTATAGGGTGCTGGGCACATGTGAGAGGTGACCATTCAGCTTTTGAGCAGTTCTTTTTCTTTTTAAAAAATTTTGAGAGAGAGAGAGAATTGATTTGTTGTTCCACTTATTTATGAATTCGTTGGTTTTCTCTTAAATGTGCCCCAACCTTGGCGTTTTGGGACGATGCTCCAACCAACTGAGCTACCCGGCTAGGGCTTGAGCAGTTCTTTGTCCCCGTATCCACCACCAGTGGGTGGCATGGACATTGAAGACCCATTCAGTGGCATTGCTGCCCTACTGGGAGAAGGGCCTCCTGCCTAGGCCTGGGCCTCTTACCTTTTCCTCCACAGATCCTGGCGGCAGCTCTGACTGAGTGTTACCGCAAGTCCAGTGCCCAAGGCAAGCCGCTGGCCCTGCAGGTCTTCGTGGCTGGCAGAAACCGTCTGGAGAACGACGGGGCCACTGCCTTGGCAGAAGCCTTTGGGGTGAGTGGTTCTGCGTGTCCTGGGAGTGCCTCCAGCTCTGGGACAGCTGAGACCTAAGCAAGTCGCTTCCCCGCCCCAAGCCTGCTGGTCATCCTACAGGGGCAGGTTCCTCTGTGTATGCCTGAAAGTTGCACAACCCTTCACCCAGGTGAACTGGCAGTGGCCCCCTGGAGTGCTGCCTGAGAAGATTGTGAGGCTGCTCTGAGAGTCAGGGGCATCTGCCAGGCGCAGAAGCAGGCGTGGTGATGCTGGAGCGGTGGGGTCAGCGTCTCTGGCCTCTAATGGGCAGGGCAGACTGGCCCTTGAGACAGGGAGGTGGGAAGGAGCGGTGGCCCAGGTGCCCCTCCTCTCCCCCAGGACACTGCTGAGTCCCTGGTGGTGAGCTCCGTGAGAGGACCAGACCTGCCTCCACAGGGTCTGTGCCCCTCCTCTTAATTTAAACGTTTTCTTTGGCCAACGATATTCTATCAGCATTAACGGTACTCAGGCCAGAATAGTGTCCCCCACAGGCCTGCCCTGAGGGGTCTCGCTGCCTCAAGTCAGTGACATGGCAGGGAGAAGGGCCTGTGTCTGACTGGACCCCTGGCTGCAGGGGAGCCTTCCCCTCTGGAGCTGGAGGGGCAGGTTACCATCCTCGCAAACGATGGCGCCCTCTCTGCACCCTCTCCCTCAGCCGCCGTCCTCAGTGCTGGGAACGGGCGCGTGGTGGGTGTGCTGGGCTGTCCTCAGGTGTCCTCCGGGGCCCTTGGGACGGGGTTCTTAACCCGGGCCAACGGGACCCCACTGGCCTGGATACAACAGGGAGCCTTTGCACATGGACGGGGGAAATCACATGATTTTCCTCGTTAACGTGGCTAACGTATGGCCTCACTTCAGTCGGGAGTGTGAGCTTTAGAAACGCCTGTGACTTTGTTAATAGCAATCGCAGATGTTCCATGTCAAATTATAGTTGTTACAAATACATAGAAATCTTCGTGTTTCTTACCATCAGGTCATAGGGACTCTGAGGGAGGTCCACATGCCCCAGAACGGGATCAATCACCCTGGCATCACTGCCCTGGCCCAGGCTTTCGCCATCAACCCCCTGCTGCGGGTCATCAACCTGAACGACAACACCTTCACTGAGAAGGGCGCTGTGGCCATGGCCAAGGTGAGGCGGGTGATCCGGGTGTGACGTTGGCTTGGGGGGCCTGGGTGAGGCCTGCATCCTCACCCTGGCCCTCACTTCCTCCTGCAGACCCTGAAGACCTTGCGGCAGGTGGAGGTGATCAACTTCGGGGATTGCCTGGTGCGCTCTAAGGGCGCTGTCGCCATTGCAGACGCCGTCCGTGGGGGCCTGCCCAAGCTGAAGGTGCCTCCGGGGTCAGGGTTTCCCCCACTTGGTCAGGGGGGTGGCAGAGGCACGGGGGCCTGGGTTCTTCTGCATCCTCCCTCGTGCCGTGTGCCAGTGCCTTCTCCCCTTTGGGCCACGGTTTCTTCTTTAAAAAACAACGTATTTTTACTGATTTCAGAGAGGAAGGGAGAGGGAGAGATAGACAGAAACATCAATGGTGAGAGAGAATCATTGATCAGCTGCCTCCTGTATGCCCCCCACTGGGAATCATGCCTACAACCCTGGCATGTGCCCTGACCAGGAATCAAACCATGACCTCCTGGTTCATCGGTCAACACTCAACCATTGAGCCATGCCGGCTGGGCAGTTTCTTAATTTTTAAAATGAGGTCATCATAGTTGACTGTATGTAAACATACTGGTTACCTGGCATTTCTGTTGGTGTCATTCTGGCCATCTGGAGGACGGAGCCAACCTGGTTCTCCTGGCCCACATTTCTGCCTGCCACTACCCCTTCCTCTTATTTTTAGGAGCTGAACTTGTCCTTCTGTGAAATCAAGAGAGATGCTGCTCTGTCCGTGGCTGAGGCTGTGGCAGACAAGGCCGAGCTGGAGAAACTGGACCTCAATGGTAAGTAGTGGCGGTGGCCTCAGCACAGGCCTGCCGGTGGGTCTGACCCTGACCCTGGTTTCCTCTTCTCCCCCTTCCCCCGCCCCGAGCAGGCAACGCCCTGGGAGAAGAAGGCTGTGAGCAGCTCCAGGAGGTTCTGGACAGCTTCCACATGGCCCAGGTGCTGGCATCCCTCAGGTAGGGCTCTGGGTAGTTAGGGACTCATTCATTTTATTCATTTCATAAACATTGATTGAGGCTCTGTTATGTACCAGGTGCTGTGCTAGGCATTAGGGATGTGGGAATACAACAATGAAGGTGCCACTTCATTCTGGTGGGGCAGGGGGTCCTGAATAGTCACATTATTATTACATGTTCAGCAGAGGGGACAAAGGAGGGCTGAGGGGAATGTTCCCTTTAGAGCAGGGAGCTGGGGAGAGCTCTGAAGGGATGATGGCTGGTCTGATGCTGACGGATAAGGCAGGGCAGCCAGCATGAGGCCGGGGTGGCCTGGGGCTGGGCTCCGCATTGCTCTCAGAGACTGACTAGAAAGGGAGGGACCCATGCAGGAGGGTGGGGGTTCTGGGTTGCAGAGCCCACTGGAGGCATGGGAGGAAGGCGGCCTCCTCCAGTAGATAGCACCCTCCCCCTCCGCCCCTGTAACCTCCAAGTTGGCTTCATTCACTGTCATCCTCAGTCACTGCTAGAGCTCTGCTGCCGCTGGAACGTGGGGACTCGATGGGCTCAAGGCTCAGGGTCCAGGGGAAACAGAACAGCTGCCCTTGGGGCAGGACCCCCCCCACCCCCTCCAGCTGGGGCTTCTTATGGTCAGCAAGATATGGGTGGCACGGCCCTGGGCATCTCAGCCTGGGCAGTGTTCCTGCCAGACCCTGGGCCCCCTGAGACAGTTCTCTTCCTTTCCTGTGTACCCCCGGTGGATCTGGGGGCTCTTTTGACAGGGACAAGATCTGATTCTCAGCATGGGCTTCCCTGGGTGCTGAGCTATGAATGACCGGCTCCCTGGTGACCCACTTGCCCCGCCCTGAGAGCAGCTGCCCAGCCGGGGTCTGTGGGTTCAGAGCCAGGCCTCAGAGCCAACATGGGCCATGGGCTGGGAGGGTCTACTTTAGCCAACTCCTCTCTGCAGTGATGATGAGGGTGAGGATGAGGATGAGGAGGACGAGGAGGAGGAGGAAGGAGAAGAAGAGGAGGAAGAGGAGGAAGATGAAGAGGAGGAAGAAGAAGAGGAAGAGGAGGAGGAGGAAGAGCCACAGCAGGCAGGGCAAGGAGAGGAGTCATCCACACCCTCAAGGAAGATTCTGGACCCTAACAGTGGGGTGAGTTCCTCATCGTTTGCCAGGATCAGAGCCCGGCCCCTTGACCCTGAAATCCTGAGACAGCTTCTCGGGGCCACAGGGCAGGCGTGGAATCCACTTGAACACAGAGGCCACAAACTATTTTTGCTGTATTTGTATTGAGCCCAGTATAGATGTGTCTACTTAGAAATTATAGCGTATGTGATGCTGCTATGTTGTGTATAAGACATACATAAATATTTCTAAAAGAACAGTAAAAGAATAAGAATAGAGAGAATTTTCCCACCCATCAGTGGTTATCTTGGTGACCTGTAGGGACAGCCCCATCCCATAGGCTGGCTGGGACATGACCCAGCTGGCACGTGGTGCCCATCCTGGGCCAGGAGGCTGGTGGAGCCAGGGCTGCCATGTCCTGCCTCACTGATCCTGTTCCCTCTCGGTTCCCCAGTAAAGCTTCTGGAGAACTTTGGGTTGGACAAGGATCCCCTGCTCTTGCTGAGTTTGGCTTTCCTAGTTTTAGGGAAGCATTTCAGCCGCTGGTGCTCACTAGCCGTGCTTCTTCGGGCCAGGCTCCATCCAGGTCTGGGGGGTCCACGGTAGGGCCCACATGCCTCCTGAGTCATTTCTGGGGCATGTCACGTCATGGCGAGGGCCCACTTCATCTTAAAGGCTCTTGGAGTCCTGGGGAGGTGGCTTGTCCCCAGCTCAGAGGCTTGAGCGCTGGGAGCCAGTGTCTGGGCTCTGCCCTTTGGGGAAGTGCATGTGAGTGGTAGGAAGAATTCAGACTCTGAGCCGTGATTGGCTCGTGTTCTGGGTGAGGAGTCTGGGTTCAGACCTTACCGTGCTGCCTGTGCCCCCCATCCAGGACCCAGCTCCCGTGCTGTCCTCCCCGCCTCCCGCTGATGTCTCCACCTTCCTGGCCTTCCCCTCCCCTGAGAAGCTGCTGCGCCTGGGGCCCAAGAGCTCCGTGCTGATAGCCCAACAGGTGAGAGTGCGGAGCTGTGCGCGGGACTGGGAGGGAGGCTGTCAGCGGGAGGGGCTGCCAGGGTTCCTTTCATACGCAGACCCTTTTATACGTAGACGTGTAAATGAGTGTGGCGTTCTAAGGCAGAACGCAGACGGGCAGGCCTGCCGCACTTCAGACGACTGGAATTAGGGAGTGTGTTCTCTTACACACACACAGCCCTAGGCTTCCCTCTGCATGTTCTGTAGGACCAGCTGCTTCTAGAACAGCCGGCTGCCCAGGACTCTGTGGCCATCATCTCGTGTGTTTTGCTGGCAGGCTGTCCTTGCTCTGGCCTCCCTTGCTGGTTGGTTAGTGGGTTCGGTCACTCATTCATTCTTTCACTCATTCATTCTGAGGTGATTATCAAGTACCTCCTGTCTGCCAGGCACTGTTCTGAGACCTGGGCGTGGTTTTATTTAAAGCTCTTGGTAACCAGAAATGGAGACCTGTTACTCTTACTGTACAGATGAAAACACTGAGGCTCGAAGAGGGTGAGTGATAAATAGAAATAAAATGGGCTCACTCACTCTAGCTGGTTTGGCTCAGTGGATAGAGCATCTGCCTCTGGACTAAAGGGTCCCGGGTTTCATTCTGGTCAAGGGCACATGCCCCGGTAGGGGGCGTGCAGGAGGCAGCCAATCAGTGATTCTCTCTCATTGATGTTTCTATCTCTCTCTCCCTTCCTCTCTGAAATCAATAAGAATATATATATTTTTTAAATGGGCTCACTCTCGGCTGGCTTGGCTGATTTCCTTGTTTTATCTGTGTTTGTTTTGTGTTTTCATGATAAGTGAGATTGTATAATGTGAACCTGTTTGTGGCCCACCTTTCCATCGGCTACGGCTCTCGTCTTCCTGTGTCAGTAAAACTCTCTGTGCTCTTTGCCCGGGGAGGAGATGGAGCAGCCAGGCGGCCCCGGTTCTGGACGTTTGCGTTGTCCCTCCTTTCTCGTTAGTGGTCAAGTTGAGGTCACTTGGTTGCCTGGGAATGTTGTGTGCACCAGGGATTATTCAGGTTAGATCATGGGAAGGGGTCAGAGTCACCGGGTGGCGATGGCTGCTTCACTCAGTGTGTGTGGCCCACCTGCCTGGGCCGGGTCCATGCCAGGCTCTGCGGGGACCGTGTGGGCCAAGGCAGGACCTGGGGCTCTGGCCCTGCTGACCAGCCACTGTCTCCTGTGTCCTCAGACCGACACCTCTGACCCGGAGAAGGTGGTCTCCGCCTTCCTGAAGGTGTCCTCTGTGTTCAAGGATGAAGCCACAGTGAGGACGGCAGTACAGGACGCAGTAGGTAACGTGGGTGTGGGGCCTGGGGGGCTCCTGCCTCTTCGCTGCTCCAGGACAGGGGACATTTTCAGTTACTTGGATCCCCTCCAGCGCTGATGTATGAACTGCTCTCGGCCCCTCCCACCTGTTCCTCTTGGGTTCTCGCTGGAGGCTCTCCTCTCTGGTTTTTGTAAATGGGGAGACAGAGGCCTTTCCCAGGTCAGCTCAGCTCTGCATTTAGAACTCGGGCCGGGACAGCCACACAGGAGGACCAGCTGGCCACAGCCCAGGGCCCTGGGGAGGCACTGCTCTCAGAGGAGGGGTGTGAGGACTGAGCCTTTGTCCCCAATTCTGAGCCTTTGCACACGTGTCCCCTCCACCTGGAGGTTCCCCTGTTCCCTAATACCTTTCCCAGGTTTTCCGGGATCTCTGGTCCCCCTCCCCAAGCCCTGTCATGAGTTCCCTCTCCCACCTGGTTCTCTGTTACCTCCATCTACCTCCCACCTTGTCAGCGTGTGCTGGGGTGGTCCAGGTCCTGCTAGGCAGATGAGAGGAAGGGCCTGCATGTGAGGGGCACAGCACGCGGAAAAGGCAGCATTGAGGCAGGAGGGTCACTGAGCAGCGAGGCTGGGTAGGTGGGTGAGAGCCCAGCCCGTTTGTGAGGACAAGTTACCCAAATTGTTTCCCCGAGCAGCCCAGCACAGATCTTCCCTGTCTCCCTGTCCATCTCCCTCGCCTCCACAAAGTGGCTGAACCCTCACTTCATCTCCCCCCCAGCGGTGCGAGGTCCCCGAGCCCATTTTACTTGAGAGGCCAGGACAGGGAAGGGCCAAGATGTCACAGCCGGTAGAGCCAGCCCTTCCCCGGTGCTAGCTGTCCCCTCAGCAGGACTGGCTTGGGGAAGGGCTGATGCCCTTTGGCCCGAGGCCAGCCCTTTGCTGCAGTGAGCGCTCTGCCCACGCTGCTTCTGCCTTGCAGACGCCCTGATGAAGAAGGCCTTCAGCTCATCCTCCTTCAACCCCAATGTCTTCCTCACCAGGCTCCTCATCCACATGGGTCTGCTCAAGGTGCGGCTGGAAGGAGTGGTGGGAGGAGCGGAGGGGGTGCCCCAGCGGGTGTTCTGGCCACGCTCCACGCCCCGTCCCACACAAGTCCTGCAGGGGTCTGCCACCCACCCCGTCCTGGGCTTGGCTCTGCTCCAGCACCTTGGCCGTGGGGCTTCTGAGCAGGGACTGGATGGTGGAGACCCTGGGCCCCCAGGGGACCTCAAAGCTCACCTGCAGCTCGTGTGTGCCCCTCACAGAGTGAAGACAAGGTCAAGGCCATTGCCAACCTGTACGGTCCCCTGATGGCACTGAACCACATGGTGCAACAGGACTACTTCCCCAAGGCCCTCGCTCCCCTGCTGCAGGCGTTCATGACCAAGTGAGTGTGTCCACGGCGGCGCCTGGTCCGCCGAGGCTTCCCTGGCCGCCACTCGGCTTGTGAGGGGCCCTCGTGCCTCCCAGGCTCTTGGCATCCGTGTTGGGTCTCGCTTCTGTGTGACCACCACTCCTGAGGCCTCCTCCCTGGGCCCAGCTGAGGACACAGACTCAGGGACAAAGCCTTTCCTTGCGAGAGACTGAGGACGTAACGCCCCATTTTCCAGAGGGGAAGCCCAGTCATTTAGGAGCTTGCCCTCACCGGCGCTCGGCGACGTCCCTCCGAGCAGTTCTGTGTCCACTCCCACAGCAGCCGAGGCCACGGGGCCTGGTCGTGCTGGCCCTGCACAGCCACCGGCCGTGATAACCTTGGCCTTGGCCTGGAGGATCCTGGGGCTGGTGAGCGCTGGCCAGTCAAGTCATGAGGAGCCTCCAGGCCCTGTTGGGGCCCAGCATGGATGGGGGGTGGGCTGGTCCCCTGTCCTCACGGAGGCCTCAAGCCTCAGTCTCCCCATATGACCAACCAAGGTTGTCTCCCAGGGCTCTGACCAGCCACACTGCGGGTGAATCCAGTGCCTTGGGGGACAGTGGTGGGCAAGGGTGGGACGGGCCACCCCCACGGCGTGTGCATCCCCTTTGAAAAGTCACTATGAACTGAATCCGGGGTAGGGTTTCGGGTGGGGTTGAGTGAGACGAGGCTGGAGAGGTAAGTACAGCTTATTACCATTATCACGGGTCTTGAAGTCTGAAGCAGCATGGAATCAAGCAAGGATCTTAAAAAAGCAGCGACACCAGCAGATATGCCCCACTGGCTGCAGTGGAGAGAGGGACTGGGGGAGATGAGGAGCTAGGGGACAGCGGAGAGCTGTGCGCTGACGTTCTAACACCAGCCGCGTGTGGCCCTGAGCTCCACAAGGTCAGCACACAGGGCTGAGAGGAACACTGCGTCCCACAGACTTGGCGAGAACATGGCAGTGCACAATACAGCAATAGTTTCATGTATTTCATTAATCTCATGGTAATTATATATTGAAAGGATAATATTTTGGATCCATTGGGCTAAATAAAATATATTATGAAAATTAAAAAAAGAAAAGAAAAGTCGTGAAAATTAGAAGAGTGGAGTCAGGCACATTTCTAGCCGCAAAAATGGCCCCACGCTCTGCTGCCACCTGAGCTCCCGACCCACAGGTGCCTTTCCCCACAGGCCCAACGGCGCCCTGGAGGCCTGCTCCTTCGCACGCCACAACCTGCTGCAGACGCTGTACAAGGTCTAGACCTGGACACGAGGCGGCCTCTCCTCGACCCTCAGCCTGGACCAGTGACGGGAAGGGACTCGGACGAAGGGCTCTGGCCAGAGGCAGGGAGGGTCTGTGTTGCGTGTGTCGTGCTGGTCCCGAGTATGTGTGTCGGTGTGGTATGCGTGCCAGTGTGTGCTTCCTGTCGGGGTTTGGGTTTTAACGTCTCCCTGCTGGGCTGGCCCTGGTCCGCTGGAGGGGAGCTGGCCCAGGAGAAAGGGCTGTGAGCTGCGAGCTGCTCTGCCATTAAATTCACCGCCATCTGAGGGCGCTCTGCTGGTCTGTGCCTCAGGCTCGGCCTGTGGCTGTTCCCACCACTTTGCCTTCCTTGCCCTCAGGCTGCACCAGCGCCTGGGGCGTTGCTGCCCACGTGCTGTCCTCCCTCTGGGCTGTGGCTCGGCTGCGTTTCTCACTGCCTGGGCCTCTGCTTCCTGTCACCAAGCCCGGGCCCTGCAGCCACCGCAGTCCCCACCGTCCATCCCTGCTGTGCCGACCCCTCCCATGAGAGGCAGAGACGGCCCTGGGTGGAGCCCCGGGGTGGTCAGCAGAGGGCCAGACCCTGGTGCCGTGCCATGTGGACAAGACAAAAGCCAGTGGGCAGACACCAGAGGGTCCTGGAGTAGAAGATGCCCGGACGGTGCTGGCTCTGGACTCCGAGGAGATGTCCGTGACTGGCCTGGAGGGGCACTGGACAGGCCCACACCTGTCCTCCAGCCTGGGGGGCGAGGGCGGGGCCGGGCCCACTGCTGCCTGAGCTGCGTTACTGAGCTCTTAAAGGAAGGGGCGGGGCCAGGGGGCTGGACTGGCCAGCGATGCCCTCAGCGTCCTGTGGTCCCTCGTGCTGTGTGTCCGGGCTGTGCCTGAGGCTTCATAATAAAGTCGTGTGACAACCGTGGAGACTGAGGAGCTCTTCCCCTCACGCCATTCGGGCCTGCACCTGGCACCCACCTCCGCCGAAGGGGCAGTCGTTCCTGCCAAGGAGTCCCCGTGCCAGCCTCGGGTCATCACCTGGGGCAGGTCTCCCACCACAGCCCGACGCGTCCTCCGTGTGGGCACCCAGCGCCCTGACAGCCGAGCGGTGGTGCGAGGACCAGGCTCCAGCTCGGGGGCGCTGGGGGGTGGAGGGCTCCCCCTCAGGGCCTGTTTCACCTGCCGGCTCCAGGCCACCCTCCCCTCCCTGAGCACAGCGCCGCGGGTCCCAGCATTGCCCCATCTGTGGGCCTGGCTGGGCTGGACACTGCTGACTTCACCACAGGCTCCGCTGTCTGCAGTCAGGACCCCCTGGGCTGGCCAGCAAGGTCACTGCACAGGGTCGGGCCTGGCTGAAGCCACTGAAGGGTGTTGGGCTGTGGGGCCTGGACAAGAGAACGCCTCCCTGGAGGGTCTTTCCTGCCGTTGCCACATGTGGTGAAAGGACAGGCCCGCAGACCCTCCTCACATCATGCCTGGAGAGCAGGCACCCTGGGGTCCACTGGATGGAGAGCTCCTCTAGGTTTTCTGGGGGCAGGTTTTCCTACTGGCTATGGGCCACTCAGGTGACCCTCGCCAGGCGGGGGAGGAGCAGGGCAAGACCCCTGCCTCGGGAATGCTGGGCTCTGGAGCTGCCGGCTGCCTTTGGGGAGCCCCCAGGCCAGTGCAGGAGACCCACAATCGAGGCCCATCGGGACAGTGGCGAGGGCAGGGAAGCTCCAGAGTTAGGGATGCAAGAACTGAGTCTTGAGGTTCAAATAGAACTTCTCACAGGAGATATTGACAGGTGGAGAAATAGGCTCGAGGCTGAGTAGGGGCCTGTCCGAGGGTTCCTGGCCTGGCTGTCCTTTCCTCTCGGTCCCAGGGGTGCAGGCTCTGACTGCCCAGCCCCACTCATCTCAGGCCAGCTCAGCTGTGGGGACCCCCGCACCAGCTGCAGGTTCGGGAAAGCGCTGGGTCCTGAGAGCCCTAGCCAACCCTGAGATTGCAGAGGCTGCAAGTCCCTGAGCACCGTGATTGGGGTCTGCAGGATCATAGAAGCCCTGGCCTGGGAGCCCCACGTGTGAAGGGCCTGCTCAGCACCAGGCTGTCCCCACTAAAGGGAACACAGCCTCTGGCTTGGGGCTAACCCACCAATTCCATTCTGAAACTCCAGCTAGGAAAGCCCAGGAAGTGTGGTCAGGGGTGCCCCTGGCTGCACATCCTGATGGCAGGAGCCAGTATCGGGGAGATGGGTCAGATGCGATGCGGGCCAGTGGAGGGTCCACACGGTGAAAACGTGTCAGCTCGGTGGGAGCATTCCACACACGCCACAGGTGAGTCTGCAGTGCTGAGTGAAGAAAAGCTCAGGGCGATGGCGATGCAGTAGCACGTTAACGTGCGTTTAGGCATCCGTATGTATGTGCGATGCTGTCATCAATGAAAGGGGCGCTAAACCCAGCATCCACAGTAGGACTTAGTCTGGGAAAGGCAGGGGACAGGGTTGGGTGGAAGCACCAAGCACTCAAAGTGACCCAAGTCCATCCACCTCAGAGCCATATTCTTCAAGTGGAAAGAGAACACAGGAGGGCAGTGTTTTGTACACACAAAAAGCTTAAAACATAGGACCTTGGCCTGTGTGATGGGAAAATACCATGGAAGTGACGACAAGGTGAGAGAGTGGAAAGACCTGGCAACATGGGGAGCATAAAACAAGGACCCGTGTTGAGAATATACCACCAGTGTTGTGGAGTACTTACAGAGGGGATGCTGGAGGGCTATATGAAAATGAACACATTCAAAAACAGCATCACGGGTGAATCTCACAGACTAGACATTGAGTGAAGAAAGCCAGACCTAAAGGGTGTGCACCGTGATTCCGTTGATAGGGGATTTGCTGAGTCAAATAGCACATGCAGAGGTTGTGTGTGATGTGGCTATTTCTGCTTAAACAAGAAACAAAAGCTTAGCTGGTGTCGCTCAGTGGTTGAGCCATGAGGCCAGTCCACAATTCCCGGTCAGGGCACATGCCCAGGTTTTGGGCTTGATTCCCAGTAGGGGGTGTGCAGGAGGCAGCTGATCAATGATTCTCTATCATCATTGATGTTTCTATCTCTCTCTCCCCCTATCCCTTACTCTCTGAAATCAATTAAAAAATATATGTTTAAAAATTAAGTCAATTAAAATAATGAAAAATGCAATTTCATGTTTGCTATGGTCTGGATGAACTATTTCATTTAAAAATGCAACTGTGTGCTCAATGGTTAGAGCATTAGCCCTCGAACCAAAGGGTTGCAGGTTTGATCCCCAGCTATCTTTCTCTCTCCCCTTCTCCCCCTACCTTCCACTCTCTCAAAAATTAAATGGAAAAAATATTCAAGTGAGATTAACCTAAATAAATAAATAAACCAGTTTTTTATTCCCAAGAAGTTAATTATTTGTATATTTTTTGCAACACTGTAGCAAAAACTTGGAAGTAACAGAAATTAATGGGTAAGTAAAGTTGACACATTTATACCAGGAAATACTATACAGCTGTCAAAATGAATGAGTATGGCTAAGAATCAATTTGAATAGCTTACAATAATTTGATATTGAGTGGGAAAAAAACATTGCAAAAATGCTGTATGTATGGTATTAGACAATGTAGGTAATGTTTAATCACAAACGGAACAGACAGAGTTAATCATTCTTAAGCACCTACTATGTGCCAGGTGCCTAATTTAATGCCCACAGGAACCCACTGAGCTAGTTACTAATTAGGGTTTCTCCTCACAGAGTAGGAAACTGAGGCTCCGTGAGGCACAGCCCCACACAGGACCCCACAGCTGGAGGCCCCTCAGCCCCTCCAGGCCCCTCCCTGCTGGGCCGCCCTGGGACTTGGCTGCCCAGGCCCGGCCTTCAGGCCTGGGCCGGAATCCTGAGCCTGCGCTGGGCAGGAGGCCTTGTAACTCCAGCCGCTGCTCCCGCCCCTGCCCGCCCCTCCTTCACCTCAGCCTCTGCTGAGCTGCCCACAATGCCTCCCATTCAGCCCTGTCCCCACTGCCAGGCCTGCAGGCGGGGAGGGGGCTCCTGCCAGCATCCAGACAGGGACAGACGCAGCCTTTCCCTTGTGCTGCTGCTCTTCCAGGCTGGACTGCCCGTGAGACGGCATGGAGGGGTGAGTCTTTGGGCCCCGGGAGTCTGGGGCGGGGGGGGCGG
>NW_005363061.1:332067-334535 GCF_000412655.1 Myotis brandtii
CCCACCCCGCCCCTCTCCAGCCTCTGGGATCTGCCTGGGCAGAGACTCGAAGGGTCGCCTTGAAATGGGTTCCAAGGAGACCGAGTGGGAATGTGGGCTAGTCACTGGGGGCTTGTCCCTCAGGGGTCTGTCCCCTCCTCCAGGCCCCCCTCCCTGGTCCACCCTGAGCCTCAGCCTCGCCACAGACTGGGGGATGCCACCAGCCCCAAGGCCAGGGCTGAGCCCTGAGACCCCAAGGAGAGTGAAAAACAGATGGTGACAAAGCAGTGAGTGGAAATGAGGGAGGCCCAGGGTGGAACGGAGTCCAGGGATCAGGACAGGCTGCTAGGGGCCCTGACAGCGCTGTAAACAGAAGGAAGAGCCGGTGCGTAAGGTGTTGCAGGTGAGGGGGGAGCTCTGGGCTTAGGGTGGGGGAGCCACACGCTGAACCTCAAATGTCTGAGCAGATTCCCACTGGAACCAGGAGCGGGACTTGCCATCACAGGCAGCTGGGAGGTGCTGAGGGCTTTCAGCGGGGCTGTCAGGGCCCATCTGTACTTTGGAAAGTTCCCTTTGGTGGTGAGCGGAGCGTTGCGGAGGCAGGAGACACACTGTGGCAGTGACTGTCCCCAGGAAGCAATAGGCAGTGGCTGACGTTGTGACATGAAGAGGTCCCAGTGGGTGACGGAGGAGTGGGGGTGGGGGTGGAGGGACAGATGGGGGACAGGTCAGTGGACAGGCCTTGCCCAAAGCTCTGCCCTAATCCCAGACCCTCAGTTTCCCTTCCCAGTCCTGGCCAGCTAGTGACACTAAAATGAGAGGACAACAGGGAATAAACAGGAGGAGAGGGCTGAGCCACTGGCTCACCTGTCAGGTGGCTCTGACCAGCCATTAAGGCTCCTCAAGGCTCTCGGACCCCATAATTCCTGGTCCCCCAAGTCTTACCCCACAACCTGGGCTGGACCTAAGCCCTCCCCTCTGGCTGGCAGCCTGTCTTCTTGAGGTGAGTGTCATTATGCTCCCTGCCACCATGGGGGCTGCTTCTCCCTACACTCCCACCTCGGCTGGGAGGTCCGGGCCTCCCTGGACTGGGAGCCTCCCTACAGCTGCACAGACTGAACCCAGAGGCATTCTGGGATTTAGCAAGGCCTCCGTGCGCACAGGGCTGACAGCCAAAGGCAGGTGCCAGGTCACCTCTCTGAGCCTCAGTTTCCTCCAGTGTAAAGCAGGGCTAACAACAGAACCTCTGCTGCGTGGGGGAGGGGGGAGATGACACCTTCCCTGGGGCCAAAGGACCAGAGCCTGGGCTCCGTGAGTGGACAATGTGGGACCCTGGCCCCTGTGAACAACGGGCTCTCCTTCTCTCTCCCAGTCCCCAAAGCATCTCCTCGGTCCTGCTGCTTTTTCTGCTGCTGCCCCTGGGCCCAACTGGGCACACAGCTGCCCAGCGCTGCCCACAGACCTGCGTCTGTGACAACTCCAGGCGGCATGTGGCCTGCCGGCACCAGAACCTCACTGAGGTGCCCAACGCCATCCCTGAGGTCAGCAGGGTGAGGGGGTCGGAGAGGATGGCAGGAGGACTCTGGCTGGCATGAGAGGACCTGCCACTGCCTGGCTGGGAGGAGACCTTGGAAAGTCACTTTTCCTTTCTGAACCTCAGTCTTCACATCTGTAAAATGGGAATGATAATAAGCAACAACAAGAAGACAAGCTATTTAAAATCCTCTGTGATTGGCATAAGTAGTTGACCTATAAATATTGAATTAATTACAGACCCTGTGGCAGAAAACAGGAGATATATTGGAGGAAGATATGGTGTCTGCTCTAGAGACACAAGGACTAGTGGGGACAAAAGTAAATGGGCATGCCCAGCCGGTGTGGCTCAGTGGTTGAGCGTCGACCTATGAACCAGGAGGTCACGGTTCGATTCCTGGGTTGCAGGCTCGATTCCCAGTGTGGGGCGTGCAGTAGGCAGCCAATCGATAATTCTCATCATTGATGTTCTCTCTCTCTCTCTCTCTCTCAATCGATAACTCTCATCATTGATGTTCTCTCTCTCGCGCGCGCCCTTCTTCTCTGAAATCAATAAAAATATTTAAAAAAGAAAGTAAACAGGCAGTGATAATTCAATGCAAAAAGTGCCAGAGCTGGGGAGGCCCAGGCGCCTGGGGAGAAAGGCTCCCTGGAGGAGGTGTCAGGGGGCAGGAGGAGGAGAATGAGAGAGAGGG
Organism: Myotis brandtii; assembly: GCF_000412655.1. Taxonomy (NCBI): domain Eukaryota; kingdom Metazoa; phylum Chordata; class Mammalia; order Chiroptera; family Vespertilionidae; genus Myotis; species Myotis brandtii. The sequence goes on from NW_005363061.1 coordinate 334,275, forward strand.
GAGGGGGAGGAGACGTGTCCAGGGGCACAGGCCGCACTGGTCCTTGTGGTGCTCAGGCTCCTCTCCCCTCCCCCTCAGCTGACCCAGCGGCTGGACCTCCAGGGCAACCTGCTGAAGGTGCTCGGCCCGGCCGCCTTCCAGGACCTGCCTTACCTGACGCACCTGGACCTGCGGCACTGCCAGGTGGAGCTGGTGGCCGAGGGTGCCTTCCGCGGCCTGGGCCGCCTGCTCTTCCTCAACCTGGCCTCCAACCGCCTGCGC
>NW_005363061.1:335918-352042 GCF_000412655.1 Myotis brandtii
CCTTCCGGCCCGTGGGCCGGTCGCTGCAGCACCTCTTCCTGAACAGCAGTGGCCTGGAGCAGGTGGGCACAGGGGGTGGGGACGATGGGGGGGGGGCAGCTTGGTCCTATGTAGGGAACATTCACTCAACAAACACTGCCAGCCTGGCAATGCCAGGCCCGAGGCTGGGCACGGGGACCCTTAGATAAGCCAGACCACCCTGCCCAGGGAACTGGGTGTGGGTGACAGAGCATCCGAATCCATGCCACACAGAGGCCTGCCCGGGAGGGCACTGCTGGGCTCCGAGGAGGGAGGAGGTGGGCCTCAGGGCCCCCTACTGTTGTGCACTGTGAGGCAGTGGAGCCTCAAGGGGCTTTGCCGCGATGGGGGTGGGGTGGCTCAGGCAAAGCAGAAAGCACCAGGACCGGGTCCAGGTGACTTGCAAAGGGCAAGCGCTTTGGCATCAGAGGCACCTCCGTTTCCACCCAGTCGCTGCCTCCTGCCTGGCCACCTGAGGGTCCCCACTGCCTTGTGCTAGGGGAGCACGGGCCTCCCTCCCTGACCTGACAGGAGCTCACCCCAGGGCCTGGCGCCTCCTTGCAGGTTTCTCCCGGGGCCTTCTCAGGCCTGGGGCCCCGGCTGCAGAGCCTGCACCTGCAGAAGAACCAGCTGCAGGCCCTGCCCGCCCTGCCCGGGCTCAGCCAGCTGGAGCTGGTCGACCTCAGCGGCAATCCCTTCCGCTGCGACTGCCAGCTGCTCCCACTTCACAGGTGAGCACCTCCCCCTGGGCCCCCAGCGGGACCCGCCAGCTGCTCTCAGTCCAGTCCCCACTGGCTCTCCAGGGCCCCATGTCTGCCCGGCTGAGCAGCTTTCGGGGAGTGGGTTCCTGCCAGGGCACAGCTTGGGTGGTTTCTCTGAGCCTCGAGTCCCTCATCCATAGAGTGGGAATGAGATCTGCCCAGCCCAGCGGGGCCGGACCTCATCAATATTCGTGGGCGCTTCACATAATTACGCGAGAAAGCAACAGTCACCTGGAGTCCTGCCTGTCTGGCCGTCTGACTTGGGCCACACAACCCCCTTCTGTAAGGGGCTGATAGTAATCGTGTCGACCTCATGGTGGTGGCTTGTTAGCAGTTACATTGAATTAGTTACATGTATAGATTGGTGTGACCCATTACAGCCCTGCGTAAGCACCTCATGGTGGCGGCTTGTTAGCAGTTACATTGAATTGTATAGATTGGTGTGACCCATTACAGCCCTGCGTAAGTGTTTATCACCACGACTGCCCTCTTGTTACAGAGAAGGGATGTGAGGTTGGAAGTGACTTGCTCAGGGTCACGTAATTGGTGAGCGACCGAACCAGGATTCTCTGGAGTCGGTTCTCAGGCACGAGGCCCCACTGCCCCAAATGCCCGAGGCCCTCTCCTCAGGAAAGCTCAGCACCGTGGGTTCCCCGACCTCTTTCTCCTCAGGTGGCTCACTGGGCTGAACCTGCGCGTGGGGGCCACCTGTGCCGCCCCTCCCAGTGCCCGCGGCCAGAGGGTGAAGGCTGCAGTTGCTGTCTTTGAAGCCTGCCCGAGCTGGGCTTCCAGGAAGGCCAAGCAGATGCCCAGTGCCCGGAGAACCCGCGTGAAGGGAAGACAGCGGGGAGCAGACAAGGTTGGCAGGTGGGGGGAGGCCTCGGGGGGTGGGGCAGGTTCCAGAGCTCCCGGGGCAGCAGGGCTCTGACTTCTCTTGGTCTCAGTTTCATGTGGTTCTAGATCTGGGCAAGGACCCATTGCCTCCATTCAGGAATGCCCATGCCCGCCTCCTCACCTCCTCTACCTCTGGGCTGGGCTCGGGATGGGTGTGTCGGACTCGCTGCTTCACATGATTTCATCCTGTGGGACAGTGGCCTTTCCGCTAGGCCACAGCACACTGGACCGACGTGTTCGTGAAATCAATCCCACTGTCACTGAAAGGCTGGATCCCTGTTGACTCAACCATTTCCCACTCTGACCTCGAGGGCCTGGCTGTCCCAGGGGCGGGCAGGCCAGCAGTGCCTATGCCCCCCTGCTTCTCGGCCACCAGCTGGACTCCACTCTGCGGCGGTCCGTCAGCCCCTGGGCACTGTGTTCACCATCCTGACAAATGCATTCACACCTGAAAGATCAGCTGTAGCCAGATCTCACAGCACATCAGAGGAGAGTGAGCGAGATGCGGGCGCCTCTCCAGGTGGGGCCCGTGCTGGGTGGTGAGGGCACTGGGGGCGGGAGGGTCTATAGGGGAGCAGCCAGTCCTCAGAGGGAAATGAGAACAGAACAAGGAGGCACTGGGAGGGAGAGGACCTGCATCGGAAGATTTGGGGTGCCTGGGGACCGTTAGATGATGGAGCAGTTCCCTGGGGCTGCAGAACCATGTACCACAAATGGTATGTTTATCACATCACTGTTCCAGAGGTCACAAGTCTGAACCAAGGCATGGTCATGCTCCCTCTGACGCTCTAAGGGGGTCCTTCCTGCCCCTTCCAGCTTCTGGGGGCCCCAGATGCTCCTTGCCTGTGGCAGCACAGCTCCAACCTCTGGTATCTCCTTGTCTTCACATCATCTCACGACATCCTGTGCCCCCTTCTTATAAGAACACAGACTATTGGGTTAGGGTCCACCCTAATGACCTCATTTGACCTTGATTACCTCTGTGAAGTTTCTATTTCTAAATAAGGTCTCATTCTGAGGTGTTTCTCTGGAGGACAATGTAACCCCTAAGAGTGTTCCTTGTGGGGGTAGAAAGGAACCCCTCATAGGACCCCAAGCTGAAGGTGAGCAGTTCTGCCGTAGAAGCACGGCCTGGAAGAGTGGTGACAGCGGCAGCAGAGGCCAGCTGACGCTCGTGTGCATGGGCTTGCCCCAGGCTCGTGCTGATGAACGGCACGGGCTCTCCCTGTGCCAGCCCGGGCTCCTGGAGCACAGCTGCCGGCCCCAGCTCCAGGCCAGGGCTTTAGTTCAAAGGGACACCCCCCGCCCCCCCCACACACACACAGAGCACGGTGGTGTGGCAGGAATGGGGACACCTCAGACCACACCCTCCAGCCACCCTTCCTGAGACGCAGATACCCCACCGAAGGCCAGCCTGGAGTTCTGGGCTTGTTTTTATTTTGTTGAAAGTGGCAGTTTTCTCCCAGGAACACAATTGAAGGATAAGGGTCCTGAGCTGTGGCAGGATGCTCTGGGTCCGGATGCTGACCTTGCCTCTCCTTGGAGCCTAACCTCTAGCTTGGGGCCCAGCACATGGAAGATGCTTAATGTTGAGGGAATGAATAGTGCAGCAGTAAGATGGCTGATCAACCAGGGTTTAATCCCGCTGCTGTCATTTAAGTAGTGAATTTAAGCAACCAAGTTCCTAGACCTTAAGGAGCCTTTCTTGTCCTGTCTGTAAAATGAAGGCATGTTCCTTGCAGGCCCCTGTGGAGATGAAGCTGTAAGTGTGTATAAACCAGGGCCGGCATGTGAAGTTGTCATAAACGGCCGTCCCCTTGCTTCTCCCAGTCCCTTGGGCAGAGAAGGTCTGGACTAGGTGGCAGGAAAGTGTGAGGTGCATTTGGACTTGGCCGAATCCGCACCAGGAGCCGCGGCATGTCCTGCAGCAGAAGCAGGGAGTCGGAAGGGCCCTTCAGGAGGTTCCCAGCCAGCAGCCCCACTGTGAGACCATCCGGGAGCTGAGACACAGGGTCATTCTGTGCCTTGGGGAAGAATGCCCCAGAGGTCAACTCTTGCACCTGGGACACATCAAATTGACCTTTAGGCCCCATCCGTACCCTTTCATGTCGTACACACTCATTGTACCAGGCCCGTGCAGAGGGCACGAGGGACAAGGCACAGGCTAGGCCAGTGATGGCGAACCTCTTGAGCTCGGCGTGTCAGCATTTTGAAAAACCCTAACTTAACTCTGGTGCCGTGTCACATATAGAAATTTTTTGATATTTGCAACCATAGTAAAACAAAGACTTATATTTTTGATAGTTATTTTATATATTTAAATGCCATTTAACAAAGAAAAATCAACCAAAAAAATGAGTTCGTGTGTCACCTCTGACACGCGTGGTGTCATAGGTTCGCCATCACTGGCGCTAGGCCTTGGGGGAACTCAGGGTCTGGGGGAGGGGAATGGCAGAAATAAGGGCACTATGTGTGGTTGCTATGGAGACAGGTGCTCAGGAGACAGGTGCCATTTATTCTTTATTGCTTCTTCACATGTGAACTCACCTCGCAATTGTTACTATGAGGCGGTATATCAGAACACACGCTGCTGTAAGGAACAAAAATCAGACAAACCGGACTTCAGCAAGTAAGGGATTTCATTATCTCACTGTCTGGGGAGGCCAGTCCAGGGCCTGAGTGGCAGCTACACTTGTCCTTCAGCTCCACCGTCAGGAGCTTTTGTGCCCACGGCACCTGTAGGCGTCACTTCTTCATTCAAGAAGAAACTAAAGGCCAAAGTGCCATACGATTCCAGTTTCCCCAGAAGCCACAGGGAACACCTAGGCCATCTTCGTCCCTGGGGGTTGATGCCACTGCCTGTCACACCCCGGTCTGTCCCTGCTTTTGGCCTTCACTGTTTGCAAATCTAGTCACTTTTTGGAGAAATCAGGCTGCACCAACAAGCTGCTTTCTGGGGCTCGTTTCTGCACCACGTGGGGCTGCCTGATGCCTTCAGCAAAGGAGACCAGACCACGTTCTCTCCACTGACTGGAAACTGGCTCCCCTTGGGCTGATCACCCATCTCTGGGATGACACCCCATAGCCAGGCCCTGAGCAAGCAGACAGCACCCCGAGTGGCAAACACAGGCCACAGCAGCCTGACTGACCAGCTCAGGCGGCAGCTGGACTCCAGGCCAGCACAGCTGCGCCTTAGAGGTGGACCCTGACAGTGCGGCTCCCTACCCACAGCAGAGGAAAGAAAAGGGCTGAGGCTGCAGCTTCCGCCTTAGGTTCCAGAAAGGGGAGCGAATGAAGAGACAGGATTGATCAGAAAGGCGACAGTTTCAAAGGAGACTAATTTGGGCAAACAGGAGGTGAACTAGAATGTAATTTCCGAGAGGAGCAGGGAAACCCGTGTTAAGGAGTTAAGGGCTCGGACAGCAAAGGAGAGGGAACCAGGAAGTGTGTCCTGTTACCCCTGCTCCTGCACAGGCTCCTCCGCCAGCAGGACTGACACTCCCCTCGCAGCCCTGTGACTCTGACCCTGGTTCACAGAAGGGGAGTGACAAGGACAGGCCCCAGCCCAGCCGGCCTCTGGAGCAGGTTCAGATCGAGGCTGGAGGTCGTCTCCCAATCAGGTGGGGCCCCCACACCTGCTGCTCCCCCAGGGGCACGGGCTGGCGTGGTCTTCCCCTCGCTAGGTCCCTGCAAGCCCCCAGCCCAGGGAGCACACCCCACCTCTGCCCTTTTAGAAATGGGAACTGGTGCTCCTGCCAACAGGGAACGTAAGTCAAGGACGCCTCACAAGCCACTGAAACCCACATCCTGGTCACTGCTTCTCAGCTGCCCAACAGACATGGCTGTCCCTGCGGTGCTGGGAGGAAAGAGCACAGCCCAGGAGGCAAGACAGGCCACTTGGTAAAATGTTCAGACCATCACACCACTCACCCCAACCAGGCGAGGCCTCCCCCTCAAGAGCGGCTGCAGGCCTTTATTATGTGCCGTGCTGGGCCGCACACACAAGCGCACGCACACTTCACTGTTTGGTCTTGCAGTGTGGCAAGCACAGGCCACAGCCCCCAACCCTGGCGGCTGAGGGGTGTGGAGGGGGCGACTGGAAGGGAGAGCTTCAGGAACTGGAGCTGGAGAGGGAGCCACTCCGACCATGTGGGGACCCCAGGCAGCCCCAGTCACTAGGCCTTGCCAGAGGGCAGAGGTCACAAGGCAGGTCGAAGGAGACCCGGCTCATCCTTCAGTGCCGGGCCCTCAGCACCAGGCGGTATTTATGCAAAAAGGCTCAGTCTCCAAACTGAGGAGGGTGGAAGGGAGGTGGCGACAGAGGAGCCTGCGCTGGCCTCCCGGTGGCCAGGCTGGCAGCAGGGGCGGCTCAGTCGTCTGCCTCCTGTTTGATGTTCTCGATGGAAACAGGCAGCTCTGGACTCAGGGCCTTGTCAGGCGTGGCCGCTTCCACATGCTCTTCCTTCACACGCACAGCGATGACTGGAGAGGGAGGGGGTGGGGGTGGGGGGAGAGAGAGAGGCTGTGCATGTAACGCTGGGAAGGGTGGGGGCTCCGGATCTGGGGAAGGGATCTCACTCCCTAGATGGGGGTCTCAGGATGAGGCGGGAGAAGGCCCAGGCCCCGTCACACGCCCGCCAGGCTGGCTGTGCCAGAGACGCTGCACCTGCCCCTCTGCCGCTCACCCTGCCAAGCACGAGGTGGGCAGAGGTGGAGAGGCCAGGCTGAGCGGCTTGGCTCCGCTCAGATCTGGGGGTGGGTGTTTCGGAAGCTCTTCTGCCCAGTGGTCTGAGAAGGGCTGCTTGGTGCCCAGAAAATTCCCTTCAAAATTGACTGTACCCTTCTGTGCCAGGTGGGGAAGGAGAGGCGCCGCCCCTGAGCCCTGCCCACCAGCCCGCCCTGGGCTCTTACTCTCATCGGGAGCGGCCCCCGCCGAGACCTTCTCTGCGGCCCGTGGGTCTTCATCCAGCAGGGGCTTCTTGGACCCCTGTCTCAGGGGCCGCGTCTTGGTCGGTGGCATTCTTTTCCCTTTGAATAAAAACGGAATTAAACCCAGCATTAGGGTCACATCCATGAGGCTTGAAGGTTGGATCTCATCCAGCGGCTGGGCAGCAGAGCAGAGGGGACGGTACCGATTTAGGGGAACTGGCCTGAACTTCCGACATCACCCCTCAGGCCCTGTGCCCGAGGCTCAGAGCCCGTCACAACCTTAATCCTGCTCAGCGGCCTCCCATTGCGGGCACCTCTTCTCTGGGTGGTGCCGGTCATGGAGGCTACCTCGCCACCAGCGTCCTCTACTCCCTGCCCCCTCCAACCGGCTGCCCCGAGCCAAGCCCCTGCTGGACTCAGGACCTGCTGAGAGTGGCGCCGCCTGGGGAAGTGACCCTGAAGCTGCGGCTGCCCTTGCTCCCATCCCTGAGGGGGCAGAGGGAAGACCGGCAGCCTGGGGAGCAGCTTCGTTTCCTCCAGCACCTCTGACTTCCACACCCAGCAGCTGAGCACAGCAGAGGGGCGGTTCCTGTCATGGGCAGCATGGGGCCCCTCCCTCCCCTTCCTGCTCTCAAATACAACCTCCTGTCTTTTCCTGGCATCTGACCACTGCCAGGGACTAAAGGCTCCCTACTCTGCTCTGGGTCACGGAAGACAGGATGATGGCCCGTGGGGCCAAATGGGAAGGGGAGGAGGTGGAGGGACCGTCGTCACGACCTAAGTGACAACACCCAAGCTCTGCTCCCAGGGCCACAGGCCCTGCTGATCCGGGTCCCACACCAGCCCAGGCAGCTTTAGAGCATCACTTACTTTTCTTCCCAAACTGCTTCTTTCTTTTCTTCGTGGCCTCTTTGGCCTTCAGAGGTGTGGTTGGCTCTGTTGTTGAAAGAAAAGGACAAGAGGTGAGGAGAGAGTTCTGAGAGGACACAGGGTAGAGGCACATCCGGAGACCCCTGCCCACCCCTCATAGCCTCCCTGACACTCGGGACACCCCAAGAAGGAAAGCCAAAGTTGGGCATGAGAAAGGGGAAGGGGCTGGGGGAGGGACTGGAGAGCAGCTGTCCCTTCCCACCCTCGTCACCAGGGCTGCACCGAGGGACCTGGGTAGTTTACCTGGGTGCATAAGGGCACGAGCATATGACAGAGTGGGCAAGATCAAGGAAGGAGCTCTGCAGGCCAGAGGGAAAGGGAGACAGAGAAGTCAGGAGCAAGGGTGGGCCAGGAGACTTCTCGATCTCATGCCACAGAATGAGGTGGGCATGGGGCAGGGGGCGTGGTTGGAAGGAAGGAAAAATGAAAGTCAGGAGCCCCTTAGGGCTGCAAGAACCCAGACCTGTGGCCACGGGTGGCTGGAGCTGGTAGCCGGTGAGCTCGCACCAGCCGACGGGGTAGATGTCCGGGGACTCACAGTCCACCCACTGGTCATACTCGTTGTCCCAGCCGTCAAAGTGGATGCTGAGGAGCCGATGCACCACCCGCTTCACCGTGGCCACGCAGATGAGCCGGGGCTCCATCAGGTCCACGGCCTCCAGCTTCATGCCCACCTTGAAGCCGTGGTTGGGGCAGTCCTGGGAGGAGGAAGAAGGCAGTGACCTGGCCAGCCAGCTCCCTGCCCCAGTGGTGAGTGCCTGCAGGGGAAGGTCCCTCTGACCAATGGCCCCCCTGTACTTTGTGCCCAAGCACCAGTCCCTGTGGGAAAGGGACCGCTGGACTATTGGGGCGCGGTGCCTGTGTCGGAGCGGGGCCCTCTCCCCGGAAGTGGCTGATCTCAGCAGCAGATACTCGCTGACAGTGGGCAGGGCCAATCCGAGGCCACCCGGGTGCCCAGTCCTCAGTCTCCTCACCATGTTAAACAGTCTCGATGGAGCTGCTTTCGACTTGGTCTTCTCCAAGTAGGTGTCCCAGTTGAAAGTGCGTGTGTCATAGCCTGAGGAGCAGAAGGAGATGTGGAGGGAGGAGGAGGAGTGGGAGGAGGGGGAGTGGGAGGAGTCCAGGGGGGAGCACCAGCCAAAGGGGCGCCTGTAGCCTGGTCAGGCCAGTCTTACCTTTTGGGAGTGTGAGCTCAATGTCATTCTTTTGGCAGAAGGTGGCTGGGAAGATGGCGTGGGAGGAGGCGTGGTAACAGAACCAGTCCGAGCCATCGGTGGAGGGCCCCCCGTCCACACAGATCATTAGGTAGCCATCCAGGAGAACCTGGGGGTGGTCGAGAGGGGTACCCAGAGAACACGGTATCATGAGCTGCACCCCATCCCAGGGCAAGGTGGCTGTGGTGGGGACACGAGGCCATGGCTCCCCTGAGCTGCTGCTCCAGCTACGGCTCTCCGAAGCCTATGCTGGAGATTACTGACCCTCCTCACTGGACAGCAATCCGTGCCCACAGGGCCCCTGTCTGTCTTTGTGCCACTGTGTTCTCAGTGGGGAGCTCACGGAACTCAGGGCTCCAGGAGCAGGCAGCCGGGAATGTGGTGGACACGGAGTGAGGGCTCTGCACCAGCTCCCTCCCCTGAGCCACCTGGAGGTTGAGGCAGCCACAGGCTCACCTTGCAGATGGTTGCCACGCAGATGTTGCCCAGATTCAGGGGGTCAATGGCCTCCAGCTTCATCCCCTCCTCAAACCAACCGCCTTCTGTGTAGACAGCGCGAACCTTAAAGGAACGGGATAGCTGGGGCACCTGGGACAGCCCAAGTGCAGGGCGGAAGGAGCAGGCCTCTCCTGCCAGAGGCCTGGGAAGGGAACAGGGAGGGCCAGGGTCCTAAGGCCTGGATTGGACCCATGATCAAGGGGAAGGGGCCCAAGAGCTTGCCTCACCTTCTTGAACAGGTAAGGAACAGCATCACAGTAGATTTTCCGGAAGGTGGGATGGTGGGCCATGTCGCTGCGCCTCTCTTTTGGGGAGATGGCAGAGGGAGTGAGGGAGAGAAGGGAGTTGAAGGCTGCTAACAGGGCCATCGCTACACTCCCCAGAAGTGCGGGTGCTGCCCCGCAGGTGCTGCGATCTGTGTCTCAGCCCCCACCCGCCTGGACTAGAAGCTAAAAGCGTTAGGCACCCTCCATGGGAACTATTAGCCCCAAGACCCATTCTCCTCCCAGGTGACAGGGGGAAGATGGGGCCTGTGGTCTTCAGTTCCAAATCAGTTTTACCACCTGCAAGCTGAGTGACCTTGGTCAAGTCACTCAACCTCTCTGGGCCTCAGTATTGCCAACTGCAGGGTGGAGATGAGCACCTATACCACAGGGCGTTGTTGTGGGGTACAGAGGTGCTCCCACCCAGCCTCGGGGTGGCAGAGCTGGGGTCAGGCTGCCTGGGGCTCTGCTAACCTGACAGCTTGATGCCGTGGCCGACACGCCGTGACCAACCCACTGGATGGATCAGGGGGCTCCACATATGGCACCAGAAGTCGTCGTCACTGTCGCCATCTTCGTACAGGAGCCGTAGGCGACCTCCAATTACCGTGTCCACCACAGCCATGCGGGTCCGAGACACCTGGGACTTGTCCACCACCTCCAGCCGCATGCCCTGCCGAAAGGGGTACTTCATGCTCTCCACCATCTGCAACATCAGAACACAGGCCTGCTGTGGGCATGGGGCCCCTGCCACCACCTTCTTACAAGCAACCAGAGGACAGGGAAAGTGGGGTGGAGCCGCCCGAACACTGAGTCAGGAAGTGAGCCCTCCTGTCCCCCGATTCCACCCTGGCCTCCACGTCCTGAGGATGACACTGAGAAGGTAGGCAGCTCACAACGCGCACACCAAAGTGCCAGTAAGCCAACCTGCGGGGAATTACAAAACCCTTTGCAGACTAAGGAAGCGGGTGCCCAGAAGGTCAGGTGACTTGCCCAGAGTCACACAGTCATTCGTGCCAGAGCTGAGCCTTGAACCTGATCCCAGTATCCAGCCTTGTGCTCCTTCCGGGACCTGTGTTCTGACCCACAGGTGTCCCACACTCCCCTCTCCTGCCCGCCTCCTGCTGGTGGCACGCACAAGCTTCCTGAGTAGAGTCGCCTTTGCTTCCATCCATCCAGTTCCAGCTCTGGCCTCACCGGGCCGCGACTCTGAATGGCTTTTGTAGCACCTCAGTAGCAATGCCTGCCCCCTCTGACGCAGCAAGGACAGTGACCAAGAGGCCCACCAACTGCTCTAGAGAGCCCTGGTGGTGGGCATGGGTGACGGGGCAGGAGATGCTTTGTTTGCTTAACTCTGGTGAGGACTGGGGACAGTGAGCTCCGCAGGGCTCTCTCAACCCCTTGGCATGGGGGGACTGAGCTGTGCTATTTCAAATGCCACCAGAAGGGAAGGCGTCTCCACCACAGACCCTCAGCCCTCAAGGCTGGAATGCACCACCCCAACACCGACTGCCTGGCTGGTCCATTTAGATGAGGGAGAGATGCAGGTGAGGCCTGGACTGGGGTCCCTCTGGGCTGCCCCCCACCAGCCTCCCTGATACATTCCTTTCCTCTGCACCCACCCATGGCAGCCCACAACCCAACAACCCTACTCCAGTGTTTATGGTCACAACCGGAACCTGAGCTCTGCAAGGACAGAAACTAGGTTTGCCTTGACTCCGGTCGACATTCTCAGCTGAGCACAGAACTAGGCACAGAGTTAGTGCCCAGTTAATGATTTTTCTCAGCAACGAACAAACACAGGCAACACCAGACACTGGCTGATGGGTCATTCATTCAAAAGATTTTACTAAGCACTGACCATACTGCAGGCATCAAAGGGCATGTTTGAGTTGAAGCTTCCTCCACAAACCCACCTCTTACCCTCCCCCCCCGTCTTCACAGGCAGCTGCTTTGTGTCCGCTCCAGCACGCACTGCACACCTGGGTAGGTGACAAACCGCACGCTTGCCGACTGGTTCACATGGAACCCTGTTCTGCCACCAGAGCCAGTCCTTGTAACTTCGGCAGAAAAGAGGCCACCTTAATACTCATAGTGCCCTGCACCACCACCATCCTCTGCCTCATCTTAAGACAAGGGCCAGCTGAGAAAGAGTGAACAGTCATCCTCAAGGCAAATCTGTCAACTGTGCAAGGCACTATGGGAAATGCAGGAGGAAAAGCTTACAGTTTGGTTGGAAAGAGAATACAAAACGATGATTAACAACAGATAGAGAGATAAGCAGCAAGTGAGTAGCACCCACTGAGTTCAAAGAAGGGAAAAGTCATTTCTACTTAGGGAAAGAAAGTCCGAGAACGCCTCCTGAGGGCTGGGGACCACCTCTTGCTGCAGGCTGGTGCCGGTGCCCTGGGCGAGATGGCAACTCCCACTCCATCCTTGTTCTCCAATGCTGGCTTCCATGCCACCCACACCCTATTGACCAAGGTCAAATTCAAATGCCATTTTTTCCATGAACCCTTCTTTAATACTTATTCCAGTTCAATTTCGTGTCATGGCAGCACCTGCCCTGCATTCCCTGCTCACTGTTGTGACACCCAGGCAACAAGGGAACCACACCTGTGAGATCCGGGTCAGGAGACCTGAGGTTCGGCCCCACCACCTCGGTGAGTGAGCCCCAAGCAATCTGGCCTCTAGAGTGGGAGAGACTGAGTCTTCACTCTGTCCCCTTGAGATCCCTTTGAATTTTTACCATGTGTATAGCTTTTTAGGTTAAAGAACTAAATAATTTTTAAAATTACAATTCAATGCCACACAGGTGGTTCTGAAGCACCTCCCTGGTTCAGAACCAAGGCCACTTTATAATTATTCATGTGCATGACTTCGTGTCCTCGGCCAGACAGGAGGGTCCTGGGATGCAGGGCCTGTGTTCCCACAGCACTTAACAAAGCCTACTGAGCCATGCTCCTGAACAAGGCCCTGAGCACAGGTGAGGGCCCAGGAGAACAAATGGCAGACAAGGCAGGTGGTCGATGCGGCGGGATCAGAGTCGGGCTGGGGAGGAGGCAAGAACCACCATCCTTCCTGGAGAACCATGGAGCCACTACGGACTGTTAAACAAGGGTCTTAGGAAGAACCAACAAGCAGCAGGAAGCACATCAAAGAGGAGGGCAGGAAGGGGACCACTGAGGAGACCCAAAGGGCTCAGTGCCAGACCTTGATATGAAAATCCACGGGGAGCGTCCTGGAGCCCACCAACCGCTTCATGAGGTAGCCCTTCCAGTCGGTGAACTTGGCGTGGATGGCTGCGAGACAGAAGATTCCTGGTTACACGCTGACAACACTTCCACCGACAGGGGCGCCAGAGCCACCCCAGAGACCAGCAGAGGAGATGGACGACTTATTTCTGCCTTTCGGTCCGCAATCACCTCATCCTATACAATCAGGCTCTAAACCTGGAGCTGCCACGAGGCCTCTGGGACAGAGGAGGCAAGTGGGTTCTGTTCTGCCTAACCCAAGGGCTCTCGGAAACCAGCACACGGAAGCCCTCATCGACTCACTCCGGGGCGGCACCAGGATCTTGCTGTTGATGGCACACCAGCCGATGGGGTGGACATCCACAGTTCCCAGGTTGCACCAGAAGTCGTGGCTGCCATCATTTTCAAAGCCCTCATATCGAAGCAGTACTCGGTACCCTGGAAAGGACACGAGCCGCAGTGAGGGAGGGTGCGATGGGGAAAGGTATGTTCTTAGGCCTTCCTCCTTCCGCAGCCTAACCCAGACTTTCAGCTGCCGCCTCCAAGAACTCCTTGCAGACACTGTGGTCTCTGCTGTCCACCGAGTCATGGCCAAAACAAACCCATGCCACTTACTTGGAAAGCAGTGCGGCATAACGGGGAGAATTAATTTTCTATAGCTTGATTATCCCTGGAATAAACCTTAAAAAATGGGAGTTTCCAAACTCACCCAGCTCGGTGGTCCCCTCTAAGGCAGGCGAGGTAGGGCTGCCAGGGTGCCAGCAACTCCAGCAGGTAGGTTTTGTTGCCCACAGCACTGCCCACCCATCTACAGACGCCACTCTCCAGACCCTGCTCCTCTTTGGCCAGAGGACACCCACCTGCGGCCTGGATGACAGAGGCGATCCAGTACACCCGGCTGGGGAGCACGGCGTCACTGTTGAGCACCTCCACCTTCATCCCCTTCATCACATCCTCCCACTGGTCATAGAGTGGGACCTGGGTGGGGACGAGAGAACCCAAAGGAAACAGTGAAGTAACTGCCTGGGCTGGCAGAGAAGAGCACTGGCCCCATGGCTTCCCAACTGATTGTGTCTTTCGCCTTTTCGCATCAGTCACTGGATGAGGAAAACCAGGCACAGGACGAGGGAGGAAGAGATGAGCAAGGTGTGTCTGCTGCCCTTGAAGAGCAGTCAGGGAATGGAGATGGGGTGGCCAGGGTGACGGTCAGAGATCCAGTCAGGCAGCCCCGAGTACTAGTCGGTACAGGACCAGCTCCTCGCTGTACCATCTTGAGCATATCACACCTGTGCCGGCCTGCATGACACATTACAGCTGCTAGTGCTTACCACGTGCCAAACCCTGTTCTTGGCACAAATATCACCTCCTTAAATTGTCACTCAAGCCTGGGCAGTAAGGATCATGACCCCCTGATCTCTCAGCCATCGCCACGCCGGCTCTCACAGAGCCGCCCACCACACATTACTCCCGGCATGTTCTTTCTCCACCCCTCCAGCTCGTCCTCTCCACCTGTTCACGTGCCCCCCTGACAGCAAGGGACTGCTTTTTGGGTGCCTTCCCACTGACTAATCCTCACTTTGCTGCCAGGCACCTTGATCTCCTTTGGGGAAATTCACCTTTTCTGCATCCCAGCCTGCTTAGGCCAATCGGGGTATGCTGTCCCATGTCCCTGGCCACAGATTGGGTTCATCATAGACCTAGAATGCTACCCAGGCACACAGGAGCGGGCTTTTCCCAGAGCACATGAACCGGACATGTTAAATGCAAGTATGTCGTTAACTCCCCTGCAGCAAAGGTGCCAATGCCAGGAGTGCTAGAGAATTCAGGGCAACTAGGAGAGGCCACCTGCACCAGCAATTCAGAGGAGTCGAAGGTCAGCTCTTCACTGTTCAGGGCACCCTGCAGAGTTCAGCAGCAGCTCAGAAAGGAGAGGCCAGGGGGTGGGTTTACTCTGGTGAGAGGCCTCCACCTACATTTCCTGGTGTTTTAGAAATTGGCTTGGAAGACAAAAGAGTGCTGCTCTAGGCCTCCCTCCTAGCCTGCTTCACAGTCAGCACCTCCACTCCACACCCAGCCCCCAGGGCCTCACCCTGCTGGTGTTTCTCAATGATAGGGGCCAGGGAGCCGTCTGCAGAAGGGGCTCCAGGAGGCATCCACATCCGCCTCCCAGGGACCAAGGGGCCCAGGGTAGTTCAGAAGCACCAGGCTTTCAATGGGAAACATGGACAATGGGAAGAAAGGAGAAAAGGAGTTCATATTTGGTGCTCAGACATAAGCTAGCACCACGTTCCATTATGTAAATAACAAGTTCCCCTCAGTGAGGGTCCGAGGGAAGACTTTTGCAAAGAAGTGAACAGAAAGGTAAACGAGTAACAAAGCTGGACTTCAACCACCAGGACCCTGCTCCACCACCACTGTTCTCTCGCAGTGCCAATGCTGCGTCCAGCCTGGAACAGTGTTTGCGAGGCAGTGAGGTGAGGTGGGTGGTGAGCCCCTGGGCTCCCTGCTCCCTCTCCCCTCCCCTCCAGGGCACTCACGTGCTTAAAACAGCTGACAGGAGCAGCCTTGTAGCTGTGATCCTTCAGGAACTTCCCCCAGTCGAACCCCAAGACCAGCGCTGCAGACAAAGAGGAGTTGAAGAGAGTGGAGTCCGGAGCTCAGGCAGCAGCCACTCCAGGCAGCTGGCCCCTGAGGAGCCTGGAGAGGCAGGTCCCTTTCCCACCACAGCAGCATCTCAGTCCCAAGTGCATGGCGAGGCCACCTATCCCCATACCTGGCCCACGAGTGGCCATCAGGACCTTCTCCAAAGGCTGCCAGACTCTCAGGAGTAAACAATCAGAAGGAAATGTCTGGCCTTTCTTCCCCCAAAGGAAAATGAAATTCAAAGACCCTTGAGTTTAAATTCCTCAGACCTCCCCTGACCTGTCATTGGCTACAGCAGGCAACCCTCACGCCCATGGAGCTCAATTTCTGTCAGAAACTCTGACCACTCAGAGCAGAGTTGCTTTGTGCCTCTATTTAACTTGCTCAGAAATTGCTCCGCACTCAGCACTCAAAGTTCCCTTTCTTATTGCACCACCCCTCTCCCAACTAGACCTGGTTTTCCACCGCCCAGGGAAACGGAAAGCATAGAGCTAACATCATTGCAAAACAATAGAGGCTAATTCATGGCTTTTGAATGATCAGTGGGGGTCCTGCCATTTAGGGTGTCTGAAGGGATTTTCTGCAGTGATTTCCACAATAGCTACCAGGTGAGGAAGATGCAACCCACAGTAAGCCTGGGTCAGGGCTCTTTCTAGCGGACCATCTTTTCTCCTCACTCCCAGAGTGGGCCCCCAGTCCTGCCCCCCCCCCCCCCCCCCC
>NW_005363061.1:352063-366662 GCF_000412655.1 Myotis brandtii
GCAGCTCCCTGCACAGTCCTCTGCCCGCTTACCGTCTTGCCCTGTTGGTGTCCCATCTGCTAGCTGTCCCGTCCCTTGGGAATGCAGAAAGGCTCCAATTTTGGCAGACCAGGCTGCTTTGTGCAGGACTTTGGCTTTCTTGGTAGGTGGTTTTCCCTGAAGGGCAGAGAGGATGTGTGGAAAATATTGGCTAAGAATATAGCTCTAGACTTAGACTGCCTAGGTTTAAATCTTAACATGGGTCAGTTCCTAGTATTTGTAAATCAAGGTGATGCTAATAACAATAAGGGTTGCAAGGATGGGAGAAGGGCTTCTTAACTCTTGTTCACTGGGGAGGGACGGGACAGATGGCTGAGCAGTAAGGCAGAGAGGGACACCTGTCCCATCTTTTAAACTTTTGCTTCCTCCAGCAACCTTTTCCTAGTGGCTTGAACTCTCAGCCATTACTTGCTCCTGCGCTTCTACAGATTTATGGCAGAGAATGGGCTTCAGGGGATCTGTGAACGGAACCGGGAGACATTTTGTATATACATGGAGGTTCCGCTTCCATCAGGGCTCAGACGCCGATCCATTCTGTAATTTGTAACCTAAGCACTGCTCAGAGGCCCAGAGAATTTGCTAGAGATCAGTGTAGTAGAAATGTGAGTTTAGAACCCACACAGACCTGGGGTCAAATCCTGGCTCAATTTTACTTGTGTGCTTTTCATCGCTTCTCGGCCTTTTGGCTAAGATCAAGTGTATCTGTGTACCTTTCAGCAAGTTACTAAAAATTTTTGGCCCTTTAAAAGGACTTTTTAAAAATTATTTTTTTAGAGATCACTGGTTACACTGAGAGTGCCAGCCCTTAGTAAGTACCTCCAAATTGCAGCTATTCACAATATTACCAGCTCACGCAGGAAGGATTTTCCATGCCTTGACTACAATCCACAAAATGAGGGCAACAACAGTAATGGTCTCGTGAAGGTGGGCGAGTGTAGGAAGCACTGAGCAGAACTGGCTCCCTGACTCACTACACATCAGAGCAGGGCCCAAGCCTGCCTGCACAGTAGGTTCACCTGAGGAGCTCTTTGAAGCCCCTGTGTCCAGGCCACACTTCATCCCAATTAAGTCAGGCTCTTTGGGAGCAAGACCCAAGCGTCAATATTTTTAAAACCTTCTAGGTGAGCTCAACATGCAGTCAAGTTTGAGAACAGGCGTTGTGGACGGCAGCCAGTCACCATAAACAACACAAGGCCTGCACCTGAGATTAGCTTCCAGCCTCGCTCTGCTGCCTCAGCCCAGAGCCACCCTAGTAAGTCCTTCTTCCTCTGGACTTCAGCACACGTCCCAGTTAGCATACGGGTCGGACAGCACATCAGAATCTCTCCATGTCTGAAACTGCTATGAATGTCAGTAATTAACTAGAGATTGGTAAGACTTTCTGGGTGGCTATGACATGGAGTCAGAGATGAGGCATCAACCATCTAAACCCACTGGGCTGATGAGCCTGTGGCTGGTCCCCAGCTTCCTTTCAGAACATTTATAAAAATGTGGTGCAAAGACCAAGGGCATTTTTAAAACTTATTGAACCTCCCCAGAGTGGGGAATGAAGTGAATGCAGCTCCAGGAATCTGCAAGTTAATAAGCTCCATAAATAGATTCCTCTGCCCCCTAAAGTTTGAGATCATAATAAATACCAGGCAACTTACATCCTGGGATGGATACAGGCAAGGTCCTCCCAAGCCCTCTTGGCCCCTTGCCATCAGTTAGTTGGCTGTTCCTGTCTCAGCACCCTGGGCCCCAGGAAGGGTCTTCCCAAGTGACTGCCTCTCACCTGTAATCTAGCCAAGATACTGGCTTTCTTGGAGTTGGAGGAGTAGCTCCTGGAACAGGAGACGCTGCAGAACCTCTTGGTCTTGGAGAAGAAGGCTTCCCTTGTACCCACGATACCACACATCTCACAGACAGCTGGGAAGAGAACTTAGCACATGACTCACCTGATATGTGACCCCAAATCAAACAGAACGATAGGCCCTTCAAAACCTGGCACTGCATTAACCAGGTAAATCCTGAATCTACTTCACCTAAGATAAGCTGCTTGGCATCCCTTGGCTATGTGTCAATAGTGGGGCTAAGAAAAATCCACGAAGAAACATGTGTTGGAAAGTTTGCAGAGGAAAAAAGTAGAAAAAAGTGCCCAAATCATTTAACTTCTGAGTCTATTTTTTTCTCATCTATAAAGAGACTGAACTAGATCAGTGTTTCAACCCCGGCTTCACATTAGAATCACTTGGGGGCTCTTAAAAATGCCCAAGCCAGAGCTAGAGAACCCTGGGCTCGATGGTCTCTCTCGGGTCTTTCTATTCCTAAAGTTCTGAGATTCTAAGAGAACAACTAGAAGACAGAAGGGAGACAGACACACGAAGGCAGAGAGCACAGGGTGAATAGAAAGGAAGTAAGATTCAAGTGGCAGAGAGTCTCAAGTAATTGTTCTGAAGAGTCTGGGCACCAAGGAACAGAGTGTCCTCACAGACCGCCTAACCTGCCGCTCTTCACAGGCAGTGACATGTGGAGACCCCGACATGGGTCCAGCAGCTGTCCAAGCATCACATCGCTGAAGCCAACTGGCTTCCATATGCTCCCTGGGGATTCTTATCTGCCCAACCACCTACTCCTCTGACCCAGGGGTCACTTATTCTCTATTCCCCTCACTGTCATTTCCAAACCATAAGCTATTTCTTGTTGCTTCCTGGATAATAATCAGAACACTTTAGGTATCCTACCTTCTCAACATCCACGCTTAAAAATCCACCAGCTGCCCTCGCTGGTTTGGCTCAGTGGATGGAGCGTCAGCCTGTGGACTGAAGGGTCCCAGGTTCGAACCCGGTCAAGGGCACATGCATGGGTTGTGGGCTCAATCCTCAGGAGGCAGCCAATCAGTGATTCTCTCTCATCATTGATGTTTCTATCTATCTCTCCCTCTCCCTTCCTCTCTGAAATCAATAAAAATATATTTTTTAAAAAAATCCATCAGCTACCCTGGCTCAGTGGACAGAGCATTGGCATGTGGACTGAAGGGTCCTGGGTTCGATTCTGGTCAAGGGCACATGCCTGGGTTGTGGGCTCAATCCCCAGTAGGGGGCATGCAGGAGGCAGCCAATCAATGATTCTCTTTCATCATTGATGTTTCTATCTCTCTTTCCCTTCTCCCTTCCTCTCTGAAATTAATTAAAAAAAAGACATTTTTAAAAAATACACCAGCTATTCACACAAATGTAAAAGCGGTGCCATGTTAATGACTAGCACCTAATATGTGCTGAATAAAACCAGTTGTATGAAAGGAGTGAAATCACAATTTGAAATCAGACTGCACCAGGGGAAATGACCTTTGGGGATACTTGGGGTGCTTCTGTCTCTCTCACAGGTCCTTACACATCTGATCCCTCATACTTAAGACCAAACAGCCCTTTACACCTGACAACTCTGTCCACATGGCCTATATCCCCCCTCTTCCGCCACAGCCTCCTGAAACCTCCCATCTTCGGGGACACTCTGAAGGCACCTGGCTCGGAACCACTGCCGTCCAAGGAGCGAGGAGTCCCAGGGCTGAGCAAATGCAGGGGGGAGGTGGGCAGCTCCCCTGCTTCCCTCTCTTCATTTTCTGCTTCACTGGACTCCTCTAGATAGGAGCTGCTCTCGCTGCCCGCACTGCTGTTGTAACCCCGGAAGCTGTCATAGCCACCAAAGAGCTCCAAGTCGTCATCTTCCTCTTCTTCCTCCATGGGTTCTGAAGAAGGAATCTCCTAGTGCAAGAAAGGACACAAAGCAGGCAGGAATCCTGGTTGGCTTCGTGTACAGGGAGGGCAGCTGCAGATCGCTAGCTGCTCCCTTTCCAGTTTTTGGTCAGTCAACATTTTTGGGCAAAATGGCAGGCAGAATCAAACACCCCTTTGGGAACACCAGAAGCGTCACTCTTGTTCATACACTTTGCACGCACAATTCAACAGAACAGCTTAAAACAGAAAAAAACATGTTTTAGGAATTAAGCAAGCTCCTTCTGTGGATTTGTAAGTGATGGTATTTTACGTGACTCAATAGACTACAATGATATGAAATATCCTAAGTGAGGTGCCTCATGAAGACTTTCTGGGAGAGAAATATACAGCCAGCCCTCCATATCCGTGGGTTCCACATTCCCGTAAAAAACATCAACACAACGTTAGTGTTGCTGACACGTACCATATAGTTAGGCCTGTGGTCGCATCTGTACTGAACACACAAAGACAATTTTCATTATTCCTTAAGTGATACAGAATAACAACTGTTTACATAGCATTTATATTGTATTAGGTATTATAAGTAATCAGGAGATGATTTAAGGTATATGGGAGGATGTGCATAGGTTATTTGCAAATACTATGATATTTTATATAAGGGACTTGCGCATCTGCAGATTTCGGTGTCTGTGGGGGTTCCTGCAACCAATCCCCCACGGATCCTGAGGGAAACCTGTACAGGCACACCTCATTTTATTGCACTTCACAGAGGTTGCAATTTTCACAAACTGAAGGCAAGACTCTCCACCAGCAAAAAGATTACGACTGTCTTTGTCGCGGTGGCCTGGAACTGAACTCAGGAGAAATGTACTCTTCCCCCTTCAGCATATGTACATCAAAATAACCTCAACTCAAAAACAACTTAAGTCAGAGAAAAGTTAATTTGGGACCCAGACGGCCATAAGAAGGATTTGGAAGGCAGAAGACACACTAGCTATAGCACAGTGGAATGTACCACAACTTGGGACTTAGCTCTGATCCTAACTAGCTGAGGCTCTGGGGCAAGGCATTTAACCTCTGGGACTCAATTTTCCTATCTATAAAATAAATAAAAAACTTGGCTCACAGGATGTGAGATGTAAATGAGATAGTGTATATGAATCTACCTGGCGTGTAGTAGAAAAGGTGTGAAGAATTTGGACTCTAGGTCAGGGCTCAAATACCATCTCTAGTTTTGTTGTTGTTGTTAATCCTCACCTGAGGATATTTTTTCCATTGCTTTTTAGAGAGAGTGTGGAAGGGAGGGAGGGAGGAGGAGGAGGAGAAAGAGAAACATCATTGTGAGAGAGACATATCTATTGGTTGCCTTCCCCACACACCTCCACCGACCCGGGTGGGAGCGAGCAGGGTGGGAGCGAGCAACCCTTCCCTTCGCAGTGTGATGCTCTAATCCAGTGGTTCTCAACCTTCTGGCCCTTTAAATACAGTTCCTCATGTTGTGACCCAACCATAAAATTATTTTCGTTGCTACTTCATAACTGTAATGTTGCTACTGTTATGAATTGTAATGTAAATATCTGATATGCAGGATGGTCTTAGGCGACCCCTGTGAAAGGGTCGTTCGACCGCCAAAGGGGTCCCAACCCACAGGTTGAGAACCGCTGCATCGCTGAGTACACTGGCCAGGGCCCATCGCTAGTTTTTACCAGCTGTATGCTCTGCAGTAAGTCAGTCTTTCAGTGTCTCAGTTTCCCCATCTGTAAATGAGCACAATACCACCTATTTCATAGGCTTTGGGGGAAAGGTAAGGATTAATACATGTAAAGCACTGGGAACAGTGACCTGCACATAGTAAGTATTCAATAAATATTGGCAATTTTTACTGGTTAAAAGCATGGCATTTCAAATCAGATTTGCCCAGGTTTGAATCCTGGCTCTGCCACTTTTGTGTGCTTTGGTGCAAGACAGTCACCCTTGCCGCTCTCTGTTTCTTCACTAGTGCACCGGAGAGAAAAGCAGGCCTCCTTTAGAAGACTGTTATGAAGACTGAGATATGTAAAGCCTAGATCTGTTTCCAGGACTTAATGACAGCTCTCAAAGTGTGAGCTATTATTCTTAAAAAAAAATAATAAAATAAAAAATAAAGTATGTGTGTATATATATATATATTTTTTCCCCCAATTGATTTCAGAGAGAGGAAGGGAGAGGGAGAAGAGAGAGAGAAACATTAGTGATGAGAGAGAATCAACTGGCTGCCTCCTGCACGCCTCCTACTGGGGATGGAGCCCCCAAGCCAGGCGTGTGCCCTGACCCGGAATCCAACCGTGACCCCCTGGTTCAAGGGCGATTCCACTTTATATTTCCAACTACACATGCAAATGTGCTAGAAAGGAAACTGAATTCAAATACAGGGTGACAAGGCCCCGGCCGTGGAGGCTGAGTTAGCTGGGCGTCGTCCCGGGAGGTGGCCAGTTGGGATCTCCGTCGGGGCACCGGCCGGGGGTGCGGGGTCGATCCCCAAATGCCCAGTAGGGGGCGCGCAGGAGGCAGCCGATGGATGTTTCTCTCCCTCTCCCTTCTTGTCTCCAAAAACAAAAACAAAAACAACACACAAAACACAAGGTGACCGGAAGCCAATGATGAACGAGTGAGTGGGGCACAGGTCGGCAGAGCGGGGACCTAACAGGTGGATTTGGGGGCCGGCCGGGCGTGGCGCCGGCCTCCTCCGCCTCCCGGCGGCGTGAACTTCCTGGAGTCTCGCTACCGAAGCCGCAGCTACTAGAACCGTAAAAGCGAAACAGTAACCAGGACGGTGGTGCGTGTCCCGGGAGACGGCGCACGTGGGCAGCCTAGACACGGAATGTTTATTCTGCCTTCATCTCCCGTCACGTCACCCGGGATGTGACAGGCCTCGCAAGCCCTAAAGAACGGGGCCGCGCGACAGGAGGGACGACGAGGATTCGGGAGCTCTCAGACCCCCAACCCAGTTCCCCTTCCCGAGGCCAGGGAGGCGGTTCCTCCCGGAACTGCTCGCCAGACGCCGACCCCAGCCACCTCGGACCAGAAGGCAGCACCGACCCCTCTGGCCCTGCTCAGCCTGTTTATCCATCCTCCCACCCAGCACCGCAAGGCGTCGCTGAAAGGCCCGCAGTAGCGTCCCCCGAGCTGGGCTCTCGGGGTTCCCTTTCCCTCCCGCCAAAGTCCTCTCCCCACTCACCTCAACGCCGCGCGGCTTCTCCATGAGACCCAACAGTTCCCACAACCGTCACCAGGTGCAGGAAGCCATATTGGCCTCGCCGCTTTTCCCGAGTGCGCTCATTGGTCGCCTTCCAGAGCCGCGAGCCAATCACGCTTCAAGAAAGAGGAACAGCCGGTGCCGCCCTCGCCTGCGCCCCGCCTCCCCTTGAGGCGGGGTCTTGTGGGACTTGTAGTTCCCCCAGGGGTGCTTGTGGGGGAGGGGGGGCGTTATAAGAGCGACCTGAAAATCACCGGGCGCTGGTTCTTTTTATTTCTCTACAGCGATTCTCAACTTGGGGGTCGAACGACCCTTTCTCAGGGGTCGCCTAAGACCATCGGAAAACACATATATAATCACATATTGTTTTTGTGATTAATCACTATGCTTTAATTATGATCAATTTGTAACAATGAAATTGGGGGCCACCACAACATGAGGAACTGTATTAAAGGGTCGCGGCATCAGGAAGGTTGAGAACCACTGCAAGACAACCTCTTCCCGTCACCCAGATCCCATTCTGCATTAGTCAGTTATTGATACCCGCGATAGTCAGGTGCTGTTCCAGGACCGGGTGCCTAGCAGAGAAACTCATTTCCTATTCAGGGAGAAACGGGAATATTCTTATGCCCAATGCTATACATGTTCCGCATATTTAAA
The DNA here is from genome assembly GCF_000412655.1 of Myotis brandtii. Lineage (NCBI taxonomy): Eukaryota > Metazoa > Chordata > Mammalia > Chiroptera > Vespertilionidae > Myotis > Myotis brandtii. The sequence continues at coordinate 359,714 of NW_005363061.1, forward strand.
ATCCTGCAACACTGGCCCTACATCACCCTCTCCTGAATAAAACCTCAAGTATGAGGCTCTCTGCCTCATTCCATTCGGATTTCCCACAACCTTCTTCAGGCTCCCGGTGCCAGGTGCTGTCCTGGAGCTTCACAAACATCTCAAATCCGGGGACGCCTCACCCTTTGAAAGATGAGGAAACATCTTTGTGTTTAGACAATTTCCAAGATCACACTGGATTGGAGTTTAAGAATTAGTTCAAATTCTTTCCCTATGTTATGCTGTGCTCTGATTTAATTGAGAATCTAAATGTAGTAAGTGGAGGCTAAATATGTGTTAAATAGATTTCTTTAATAAAATTTTTTTTTGAAATTGCCCAGCCAGTGTGGCTCAGTGGTTGAGTGCGACCCATGAACCAAGAGGTCACTGGTTGATTCCTGGTCAGGGCACATGCCTGGGTTGTGGGCTCGACCCCAGGTGGGGAGCATGCGGGAGGCAGCCAATTGATGTTTCTCTCTTGTCAATGTTTCTCTCTATTCCGTTCCCTTCCTCTCTCTCTAAATCAATAAAAAAATGCATTAAAATTTTATTTGCCCTGGCCGGTTTGGCTCAGTGGATTGAGCATTGGCCTGTGGACTGAATTGACCCAAGTTCAATTCCGGTCAAGGGCACATGCCTGGGTTGCAGGCTTGATCCCCAGTGGGGGGCATGCAGGAGGCAGCCAATCAATGATTCTCTCTCATCATTGATGTTTCTATCTCTCTTTCTCTCTCTCTCCCTTCCTCTCTGAAATCAATAAAAATATATATATAACATCGATCAGCTGCCTCCTGCACACCTCCCACTGGGGATGTGCCCGCAACCAATGTATATGCCCCTTGACCGGAATCGAACCTGGGACCCTCCAGTCCGCAGGCTGACGCTCTATCCACTGAGCCAAACCGATCAGGGCAAAAAAATATTTTTTTAAATGTATTTATTAATTGATTGATTTGAGAGAGAGAAGCACCAACTTGCCACTCTGCCCTTCCATGCATTCATTGGTTGACTCTTGCATGTGTGCTGACTGGGGATCAAACCCACAAACATGCTGTATCCGGCCCATGCTCTAACCAACTGAGCTACAAAGCCAGGGCATTATATTTCTAAATTTGTATTCCACTACATAGAAGTGAAAGTCTTCCTTGAACTCTTTCCTTCAACCTTTTCTACCTTCATGCTATCAATAAGTACTGTTGATTGTTCTATCTCCAAAATATATCCTTATTCCTCCACGACCACCATCCTAATATAAGCCACCAGTGCATTGCAACAGCCATCTGACTGGTCTCCTTATTTGAAAAACTCACCTTCTTTAATCCGCACAGGTGCTCTTTTAATATCATAAACTGGTTCATGTTTATTCTCTTGGTTAAAACTTTTATTTATTTATTTTTTAAAAATATATTTTATTGATTTTTCACAGAGAGGAAGGGAGAGAGACAGAGAGTTAGAAACATCGATGAGAGAGAAACATCAATCAGCTGCCTCCTGCACATCCCCCACTGGGGATGTGCCCGCAACCCAAGTACATGCCCTCGACCGGAATCGAACCTGGGACCCTTCAGTCAGCAGGCCGACGCTCTATCGGCTGAGCCAAACCGACTTTGGCAATTCTCTTGGTTAAAACTTGACGAATAAAATCCAAACACTTCAAGAACCCTAAGTGACGGGTCCCAGCTGTCTCTCCAACCTCCTCTTGTACCATCCTCTCCACCTTTCCATTGCGTCCATCCACTCACCCCTTCCTGTTCTTGACTGCCTGGCTTGAGTTGGCCTCAGGGCCTTGGCACTCGCTGTTCCGTTTGTGCGGGAAATTCTTTCCATGGCTCTTCTCAAGGATGGCTCTTCATTTTTCAGGTTTCAGCTCAAAGTCACCTTCTCAGGAACCTTATTTAAAGTAGCTGTTCTCTCCCCTCACTGTGTATCCCTTCACCCATTTTACAGTCCTTGGTAGCACTTGTTTCTGTCTGAAATTATCCTGTTCATTTATTTACTTGTTCACTGCCGTTCTCCCACCACTGGATTGTAAGCTGCATGAGGGCAGGAACCTAGTCTCTCTTGTTCTCTGCTGTATTTCCAGAGTCAAGAACAGAGCCTCGCATACATGAGGTGCTTCATAACTAAAGAGCTAAATAATAAGACTTCAAGGATTACAACAGGCCGCTGCTTTAAAAAAATTAAAGTATATTGTTGACATATAATATTATATTAGTTCAGGTATACAACAAAGCGATTCAACATTCTTACACTTTATGAAGTAAGTCTAGTAACCATCTGTCACCGTACAACATTAATCATTATAATTCACTGTACTCCCTGTGCTGTACATGACATCACTGTGACTTATTTATGTGATAACTAAGTTTGTTCCTCTCAATCCTCTTCACCTTGTTTGCCCTTCCCCCCTCCCCTCTGGCAAGCACCAGTTTATTCTCTGTCTCTATGAATCTCTGTTTCTGTTTGGCTTGGTCTGCTTGTTTTCTTTTTAGATTCCACATATGAGTGAAGTCGTACGGTATTTGTCTCTCTGTGACTGACAACACGCTGCTGCCTGCAGGGAGAACACTAGAGCGGGTAGCTTGCACTCCTGACGCTTGTAAACTCTTTTGTTTTACCGTTAGTGGGGGCCAGGCCCAGATCCCCCACCAAGAGAGCTAGGCTTTCCTTCTCTGGGCCTCACCTGCCTCATCAGGTAAACGGGATTGAGTTCATCTCACTCAACTCGAGGAGTTCCATGATTTCAGAGTACAATAAGCAATTCAAGACTAAACGTCAAACATGATAAATAAATGGAGTCGAGGTTTTAATTTGTAAAATGGAAATACAGGGCCCCCTCATTGGGTTGTTGTTAGAAATCAAAATGTGCAGCGCTTGCCATTGCATAGACTGGACGCAGTAAATGGCAGCTACTATCATCCTCCTAGGCCAGTGATGGCGAACCTTCTGAGCTCGGCGTGTCAGCATTTTGAAAAACCCTAACTTAACTCTGGTGCCGTGTCACATATAGAAATTTTTTTGATATTTGCAACCATAGTAAAACAAAGACTTATATTTTTGATATTTATTTTATATATTTAAATGCCATTTAACAAAGAAAAATCAACCAAAAAAAATGAGTTCGCGTGTCACCTCTGACACGCGTGTCATAGGTTCACCATCACTGGACTAGAGGCCCGGTGCATGAAATTCATGAACTGTGAGGGGGGGGGGTGTCCCTCAGCCCAGGTAGAGAATCTACTCATGGCGAATCACCGTGCTCATTAAATATTTATTTAGTGCCTACTGTGTGCCAGGGCCGTGCTGCACTCTGAGAAGACACGGGTGCATATTTCTTTCTCCTTTAGTTTCTTGTCTCCTGCAGGGAAACAGTGAAAATAGCTCGTTCCAACCGGGAAGGCACTGAGCAGGGTGCTGCGCGGGAGAAACGGGAAGGGAGCGCCCAGTTCGGGGATGTCCAGAGAAGGCCTGCTACCTAAGGAACACCCTTGACTTACAGGATATGAAGGAGCCAGTTAGGAGCAGAGGGGAAGGGCATCCCAGGCAGAGATACAGAATCTAGGGAAGGAGGTGAACTGCTCCAGTCGCAGGAGAATATAATGGGAAACCTGTGAAGGCTTTAAGCAGGGGAGTGAATTGATTTATGTTTTTTTACATTCCTCACCAGAGGATATGTTTTTATTGCTTTAGAGAGAGAAGGAATAGAAGAGAGATCGAGACAGGAAGAGAGAGAGAGAGAGAGAGAGAGAGAGAGAGAGAGAGAGAGAGAGAGAAACACTGACATATGAGAGAAACATTGATCGGTTGCCCACAACCTTTCAGTGTCCTGGACAACAGAGAGAGAGAGAGAGAGAGAGAGAGAGAGAAACACTGACATATGAGAGAAACATTGATCGGTTGCCCACAACCTTTCGGTGTCCTGGACAACATTCTAACCAACTGAGCCACAGCAGCCAGGGCTCAGATTGTGTGTTAATTGCTCCCTCTCTGGCTGCCGTGTGGAGAATGGGTTAGAAGAGGATTGAGAGAGGCAGCAGGGAGACCAAGTTGGGAGTCTCTTCTAATGATCCAGGGGAAGGGTGATCATGGCTTGGACCAGGGCAGGCGCAGAGGGCATGCAGAGAAGTAGAGGAATTTGAGAAAAAAGTTGGAAGCAGTAATTAGTTGCATGGAGTGGGTTTGGAAGAGGGAGGAATCCAGAATCACTCCAAACATGTCAGTTGGGTTGATAGTGAGATCTGTAATTGTTAAAAATTTTAGGAGGGCCCTGGCCGGTGTGGCTCAGTTGGTTGAGCATCAACCCATGAACCAGGAGATCACGGTTCGATTCCCAGCCAGGGCACATGCCCATGTTGCAGGCTTTGTCTTCAGTAGGGAGTGTGCAGGAGGCAGCAGACCAATGCTTCTCTCTCACATAGATGTTTTTCTCTCTTGCCCTCCCTCTCTCTTTAAATACAAAAAGAAAAATCAATTAAAAAATTAAAAACATTGTTTGGGTAGCTGAATAGAGGCATAAGAATTTTACTTCGTCTGAGATGCCTCCAAGAGGGCAAGAAGGGCCCTGGCCGGTTGTTCAGTGTGGTTAGAACATCAGCCCTTGGACCTAAGGGTTGAGGGTTCGATTCCCAGTCAAGGGCACGTACCTTAGTTGCGGGTTTGGTCCCTGGCCCCGGTGGTGGGAGGCAACCAATTGCTGTATTTCTGTCACCTCAATGTTTCTTTCTCTCTCTAAAGATAAATGGGAAAAAATATCCTCACTCCTTGGGTGAGGATTAAAAAAGGGGGGGGGGCGGGCAAGAAGGCAGTTGGGGCTCATCAGAGAGCCCTGACTGCAGATCTAAATCCTGCAATGTTGGCATCCTCCCTTTAAGACAGAAGGAGAGTCCCTGCATCCTCACACTCCACCCAAACTGCTTGGTCAAGTTCACACACAGCTTCTCTGATGCATAGCCACGCCCCTCCTTCATGACTCGCTGTCCTTTCTTGGGCCCCTTGGTTTTTATTTTTAATTTTTTTAAAATACATTTTATTGATTTTTTACAGAGAGGAAGGGAGAAGAATAGAGAGTTAGAAACATCAATGAGAGAGAAACATCTATCAGCTGCCTCCTGCACACCCCCTACTGGGGAAGTGCCCACAACCAAGGTACATGCCCTTGACCGTAAGACAGAAGGAGAGTCCCTGCATCCTCACACTCCACCCAAACTGCTTGGTCAAGTTCACACACAGCTTCTCCGATGCATAGCCACGCCCCTCCTTCATGACCCCCTGTCCTTTCTTGGGCCCCTTGGTTTTAGTCCTGCCTCTCTGGCCAATTCTCTCTCCTTTTCAGGACCTTCCTCTTCTACCTGAATGCTTTTTATTTATTTTTTCCTTTCTTCTACCTGAATGCTAAGTATTGGCTGGCATTCTCCAGGGCTCTATCCTGAGCCCTCTTCTTTTTCACTTTTCACCATAAGTGATGTCTTTCATTCTCAGTGCTGTAAATGCCATGTATATGCCCCAGATTCACATCTCCAGCCCATGCGCTTGTCCTCTGAGCTCCAGATTCCTATATCCTTCTGTAGAGATGGCAACTCGACATTGCATCATAAACCACAGAACTTTATTCCCTTACCCCAAACCATGTCAGTGCACAGCACTACCAACTCAGGAACCTCTTGATTCCTCCTTCTCCATCCCTCACTTTCTACCCATCAGCAAATCTTTTAGTTTTCCCCAACCTTCCTCAAATACTTCCACTTCTTTTTTTTAATATATATTTTTATTGATTTCAGAGAGGAAGGGAGAGGGAGAGAGAGATAGAAACATCAATGATGAGAGAATCATTGACTCGTTGCCTCCTGCACACCCCCTATTGGGGATTGAGCCGGAAACCTGGGCATGTGCCCTTGACCGAAATCGAACCTGGGACCCTTCAGTCTGCGGCCGAGGCTCTATCCACTGAGCCAAACCGGCCAGGGCAACTTCCACTTCTTTCTATCTCCACTGCCACCACTCAGCTCCAGACCACCATCATTCCTCCTCTGTATTCCACTGAAGCGTTCTAGCTGTCCCATAAATTGGATCAATTAACTACCCCGAATCTATAGGCTGGGTGCTCTTTTATTTTGTCTTAAATTAATCCTCACATGAGTTTATTGATTTTTAGAGAGAGAGAGAGAGAGAGAGAGAGAGAAAGGAAGAGGGAGAGAAAAAAGAATCAATGTTGAGGGAGAATCATCTATCATCTACCTCCTGCACGCCTCCTACTGGGGATGGAGCCCTCAACTCGGGCATGTTCCCTGACGGGAATCAAACCAGTAACCTCTTAGTGTATGGGATGATGCTCAACCAACTGAGCCACACCGGCCAGGGCCAAACCAGGATAGTTTTTATCTCTCTGTGGCTTAGCATCTTATGGCTTTGTTTCTCCTTCTTCCTCTCCCCATTCAACATACACAGTCATGCTGGCACACTGGTTCCCTAGCCCACACCCTGCCAGGAAAAAGGCTGAGCTACACAGTGCAAGGACCCCCTCTGTGGAAAAAGAAGAGGACTTGATTCCCTCTTATCATTGATGTCTCTCTCTCTCTCTCCCTCTCCCTTTCTCTTGAAATCAATAAAAATATATTTTAAAAAAATCTTTGGGTAGGGAGCAGTGAATGAGAGGCCAGCAAAGTTTCTGCTCTCATGGGGCTTCCATTCCAATATGTTCACCGGGTCCTGTGATCACCGGATGGGAAAGGAGACCAAGGCTTTCAGGTCCAAACCATGGGCGGCAGGTGCTGACGGCGTTGGCCCACGGCCTGCTCCCTGCTCCCCTGGGCGGGACTCAGTTCGCCGCATCTGCAAAATGGGCTGATAACAGGGAGCTCAGGCCCTGGGCCCCGGTGGTAGGTGGTGGTTACACTACCCTCCCCGCCCCCACCCGACCCCCATCCCCGCCAAC
>NW_005363061.1:370189-376438 GCF_000412655.1 Myotis brandtii
CCAGCGCGGGGCTGGGGAGGAGCGGGGCCGGGCGCGGAGGGCAGGGCTGATGGATGGATGGAGGGCGCACCCGAGCGAGCTCCGCCCTGATCCTCGGAGGCCGTGGGCAGCCGTGGGATCCCCAGGCCCCGTCTCCTCCCCGTGAGAACGGCCGGACTTGGGAGAACTGGGAACCGCCTGTAAGTCGCGCTTTGCGACTTGGAAAGCGCTTCCAGCGACGTTGTCACAGGCGACGCCTCACACCGACTCGCCAGCGGGCGTGCTGATCAGCCGCCGGTTAGGGACGAAGGGGTTCCGTCCTCCAGCGGCTCCTGCGCCCAGGGAGCGGGATGGAGCAGCGCCACAGACCCACTCGAAGGCTTTTCGGGACGACTGCCTTGAACGAGCAGAAAGTTCCAAAACACAACCACCCTGTGACCTCATTATCCGAGCTCCTAGCTACCAGTTTGAAACAACACTTTTGCCGGATCTGCTTGCCCCTCCCCAACTACCAACCACCCCAGCCCAGCAACCCAGACGACCAGGACACAGCAGTTTTAATGATTTTTTTTAATGCTCCTTTGTGGTTTGGGCTGGATCAACTGTGAGGAGTCCTTTAGGCAAAGTCAAAGTGGGGAGGTCGTTGGGTGGGGGTGGCAGTGTGTTGACTGAATTCTGAAAATTCCAACTGAGCGTTTTGGGTTTTCTCAGTAACAATTATTTTGACGGCATTGGTGGTAAATAATGGGTTGTGTCCTTTCTATTGGCAGGTCCACCTTCTGGCAGATTCTTGGAAGGATCGTGAAAAGTGTAAGTAGAGATTTTGAAGTATCCGTTAAAGGAACTGAAATTGTTTATTTATAGGGTAATAACCTTTAACTTGGCGGTACCATTTCTGGATGTATAAAGGTCATTGGTGGGTGCCTTTCAAATGCCCATTTTTGAGGAGTGTATTCGCTAATAAAACAGGCAGAGAGAGTGTGCGGGCAGCCCGTCCCCACAAGCGCTGACACACGGACGGAGAGATGGTTGCCTTTCCGCTCCATCCACAGGCCAGTGACAGGGAAGAGGGGCGGGGTTTCTGATGTCTGCGATGAGTGCCAGGTGTTTCTGGGCTGAGTGTGTTCACCTGCCCTATAACCTCGTTTATCCTCAGAACGAACCGTGAAGGCAGGAGGAATTCTTATCCTTTTCAGAACTGAGGAGACTGAAGCTCAGGCAAGTTACGTCCACCAGCCCTGTTGGTGCCGAAAAAACCTGTTCACTAAACAACACTTTTAAAAAATATATATATTTTATTGATTTTTTACAGAGAGGAAGGGAGAGGGATAGAGAGTTAGAAACATCGATGAGAGAGAAACATCCATCAGCTGCCTCCTGCACACCCCCCACTGGGGATGTGCCCGCAACCAAGGTACATGCCCTTGACCGGAATCGAACCTGGGACCCTTGAGTCCGCAGGCCGACGCTCTATCCGCTGAGCCGGTTCGATTCCCGGTTAAACAGCACTTTTTATGTTGTTGATCCAGGTTCAGAGCCGACAAATATTTAATGAACACCCATCTAGGCCAGGTGCTTTTGAATATTGTATTGAGTCCTCGTGACAGCCCACCATGCCTTTGGCTCATTTCAGGTGATCACATTGAAATCAATTAGCCTTAAAAATGTAGCCTGTACAGCACGGGAGATAAGCATTCGTAAATCCATTGTTAAGTTAGAGTTCCCCTTCTAACGATGCTATGGTGCTGTGGGGGTGCCAACAGCATCGGTTCCTTTAATACACTCCTGACATCCCCAAAAGAGGGGTGCGCCCAGCCGGTGTGGTTGAGCGTCAACCTGTGAACCAGGAGGTCACGGTTCGATTCCCGGTCAGGGCACAAGCCCAGGTTACAGGCTTGATCCCCAGTACAAGGCGTGCAGGAGGCAGCCAGTCAATGATTCTCTCTCATTATTGATGTTTCTCTCTCTCTCTCTCTCTCCCCCCCCACCCCCGTCTTTCCCTTTCTCCCTCTCTCTCCCTCTCCTTCCCTCCCTTCCTCTCTGAAATATATATATAAACAACATCTTTTTTTAAAAATGGGCTTTGAATTCCATCACCGTGTGACCCTTACACAAGTCATCGTCACAGCTCCTCCCCTGTCCAACGGGGATAAGGACACTTAGCTCAGAGGGTAGTTGTGAGAGTTAAACGAGATGATGCACACAGAGCACTTCCCTCGGAATCTGGCCACACAGAGAGAGCTCAGCGAATGCTGGCTGTTACATTTTTATCAGTTACTGGACATTTCCACATCCATTCCATTGAACTAACTGCAAGAGTTCTTTTCCTGGCCTCCCTGCCCGCAGTTCCACCTGCTCCGCTCTGTCCTCAACTTTACCTAAATCTGTGCTGCACCCTGAAACACCGAGACGGTGCTGGGTGGACTCTCCAGAACTGTGTCCAGCAGAACCGCATGCAAAGTCCAAGTCTAGCTGATGCTACATCTAAGACACATCCCAGACCTGTCCTCCTGCCTGTGCCCTCCACACAGATGAAGCCATCATTCTTGCCTGCAGTCCTCAGTAGTCTCCCAACTAGTTTCCCTGCGTCCTCTCTTGCCACCCCAAACCTGCTCATACAATCGTCCAGCTGGTCTCCAAAATGTGAGTCAAACCACGCCATCCTCCTCCTTAAAACATCCCCCTGGCTCCCATGGCTCCTAAAATAAAACCGAATTCCCTGCCCTGATCTGTCAACTGCCAGCCTCGCCAACTTCATTTGGCATCATCCGCTCCCTCATTGAATTCCAGCCCCACTGCCCTTCTTCTTGCCACTGGCACATGCCAAGCTTGTTCTTGCCTGAGGGAATTTACATTTGATTCCTTCTAGACTATTCTTTTCCTAGATATGCTCACGCCTGGCTCCTTCTTGCCATCTAAGTCTTAGTTTAAATGTCATCTCCTCTGAAAGGCCTTTCGTGAGCACCCAAAGTAAAGTAGTTCATGAAGTCTTCTATCACCCTTTCAAATTTCCTTCATTAAACTTATCCTATATAATAAAAGGGTAATATGCAAATTGTCCCTAACAGAACGACTGGGAATGACTGGTCACTATGACACACACTTACCACCAGGGGGCAGACGCTCAATGCAGGAGCTGCCCCCTGGTGGTCAGTGCGCTCCCACAGGGGGAGCTCTGCTCAGCCACAAGCCAGGCTGATGGCTGCCAGTACAGCGGTGGTGGGGGGAGCCTCTCCCGCCTCCTCAGCAGCACTAAGGATGTCCGACTGCAGCTTAGGCTGCTCCCCAGCAAGTGGACATCCCCCGAGGGCTCCTGGGCTGCCAGAGGGATATCTGACTGCCAGCTTAGGCCCAATCCCCCGGGGAGCAGCCCTAAGCCAGCAGGTGGACATCCCCCAAAGGGTCCCAGACTGTGAGAGGGCACAGGCCGGGCTGAAGCCCCCCCCCCAACCCCAGTGCACAAATTTTGTGCACTGGGTCTCTAGTTGTGATATAATATTGTTTGCTTATTTTCTGCCTCTTTCCACTAGAATGAAAGCTCCCTGGACTGTAAAAGCTAAAACTTATAGAATGCTTACACTGGTTAGGCACTATTCTAAGTGTTTTAATATATTATCTAATTTGATCCTTATAACAGTTCTAATAGAAGGTGGATACCTTTATTATCCCCACTTAACAGATGAGAAAACTGAGCCAGGTAGGTTAAGTAACTTGCCCAAGGCCACACAGCTAATAAGTGCAGAGCTGGGATTTGAACCCAGGCAGTCCAGCTCCAACATCCACACTCTTTTTTTTTTTAAAATATATTTTATTGATTTTTTACAGAGAGGAAGGGAGAGGGCTAGAGAGTTAGAAATATCGATGAGAGAGAGAAACATCGATCAGCTGCCTCCTGCACACTCCCCACTGGGTATGTGCCCGCAACCAAGGTACATGCCCTTGGCCGGAATCGAACCCGGGACCCTTGAGTCCGCAGGCCGATGCTCCATCCACTGAGCCAAACTGGTTAGGGCGTCATCCACACTCTTAATCAAGCAAAAGTAAGAATCCTATTGTAATGGGGCGACCCGCGGAGACGACTACCAGGGACTCAGCTCAAGATTTAGGAGCCTTTGCTGAAACCGGTTTGGCTCAGTGGATAGAGCGTCGGCCTGCCGACTGAAGGGTCCCAGGTTTGATTCCGGTCAGGGGCATGTACCTGGGTTGTGAGCACATCCCCAGTGGGAGGTGTGCGGGGGACAGCTGATCGATGTTTCTCTCTCATCGATGTTTCTAACTCTCTCTCTCCCTTCCTCTCTGTAAAAAATCAATAAAATATATTAAAAAAAAAAAAAGATTTAGGAGCCTTTATTAAGCTGGCCAGCGACAACAGTTATAGCACCCTGCTGAAGCAGAGGCTGAACTGCAGTGCCGACTACAGGAGTTACATTTTATTATTAAATTCTGTGCAGGCCCAGAGAAAAATGTGTCTTTCAAATTCTGGGCCCCCAGTATGGAGGAAACTCTCTTTATTTATACTTTTTCCAGTCCTTTGTCTCCGAAATTTGGAATGAGACTTCCCGGCCTTCTGAGAAAGAAGGCCTGCGTGCTGGGAAGGGGCCATGAGACCATATCTCAAGGCCTGGCAACTGTCTGGGTGTCAGCACCTCCCAACGGGCTCCCTAAATCACTGGCCTGGGGCAACTTCCAGCTGGTGATTAATATCTGCTGAAGCCAGGAATCAGGTGTGTGAGGCAGAAACGTTGACTTGTGTTGAATGAAATTTGCTAGCTGACTTACACCCTGGCAATATGTCCATTTATCTCCATTAGTGGTTTGAGTGGGGTCAGACTCATGGCATATGTAAGCCCCCAGGTTGTGGTTCTCCAATTGTGTGTTGAGGTGCTCACAGTTGGAGAACTCACAGGGGTGCTGAGGGGGATTTTAAAATCTTAGGGGATACCTAGTGTGTTTGCTAGGTTGCCATAACAAAATACCACAGCCAGGGGCTTAAACAACAGAAATTAATTTTCTCATAGTTCTGGAGGCTAGAAGTTCAAAATCAAAAGTGTTGGCAGGTTATGTTCCTTCTGAGGCCTCTCTCTTTGGCTTACAGATGGCCAGCTTCTCACTGTGTCCTTCCGTGGTCTTTCCTCTGGGTGCATGCATATTTGTGTCCTAATCTCCCCTTCGTATAAGGGCACCGGTCATATTGGATTAGGACCCACCCATATGACCTCATTGACCTTGATTATTTCTTCAATGGCCCTATCTTCAAATACAGTCGTAGTCTGAGGTACTGCGGGTTAGGACTTCAACATGTGGATTTGAAGGGGGGACATAATTCAGCTCACAACACAGTGACATCTGTCTGATCCTGCACAGACTGCTAGCTTGAGGCAGTTTTTGCATTAGTTCGCACTACATTCCTTTTGGTAATGTCATATCTTTTTGAAGCTGAGGTTTTGGACGTTCTTGTGATAAAAAGCAAGTATTGTGTACAAATTAATATGGAATAAGAAATAATAACGGCAGCGTCCTGTGTGACTCCAGGTTCGAGAAGGTGTGTGGTGTCCCAAAGGCATTATGTTCTTAGGACATAAATACTGTTTCCTTGGACTTACCCTTTTTTAAAATATTATTTTTATTGAATTCAGAGAGGAAGGGAGGAGAGAGAGATAGAAACATCAATGATGAGAATCATTGATTGGCCGCCTCTTGCACGCCCCTACTGGGGATCAAGCCCATAACCCTGGCATGTGCCCTCTATTGGAATCAAACCTGGGACCCTTCAGTCCCAAGGCTGACACTCTATCCACTGAGCCAAACCAGCTAGGGCTGGACTTACCTTCTTAATGAACAGACTGTTAGTTATTTCTGTAGGCCTAGGAGTATCATGAAACAGTTATTGAAACATCAAAGCCAATGTGCATGGAGAAAATTTGGGAACCTTTACTCCAATAAGTTAGTGGATCCCAGAGATCAGAAACACCAGGGGAAATTTTTAATTATACAGATTTTGTTTCAAGACCCACCCCAGACCTATTGAAAAAACATTTGGGAGTTGATTCTAGGAACCTGGTTCAGTTTTGGGATCCTCTGGTCTAGTTGAACTTCATTAAGGCCTACAAGGGATATTTTTTAAAAATTTTGTTCCATTGCTTAAAATATTACAAAGAGTGGTACATATGTCTCTCTTTTTTTTTTTTCCCTTGACCTTCCCCCGGCCTCCCCTACCCCCCAGTGTCTTGTGTCCATTGGTTATGCTTATATGCATGCATACAAGTCCTT
>NW_005363061.1:376448-390851 GCF_000412655.1 Myotis brandtii
TCCAACCCTCCCCGGCCTTCCCGCTGTAGTTTGACAGTCTGTTCGATGCTGCTCTGCCTCTGTATCTATTAAAAACAGTGGTTAGATGCCACGAAGTAGGTGGCAATGCCTTAACCGTATGCATGTTGTTAGGCCCGAGAGCCTCTTCCATCCTTGTCAAGGGGAGTGCTAACCTTCTCTCCTTTCATACAACACTACAAGGGATATTTCTTGCCAGAGGTCATATAACAAGTTAGGTGCTGAGCTGGAACTAGAATCCAGATTCTAATGGAATCCATCAGATTGTTTTCCTCTTCATCAGTATTTCTGACACCCACACGTGCAAATGTTGTCATGACCATCTGTTACTTAAGCAGACATGGCCCTGACCTCAAAGATTGGTAGTGATTACATGGACAAAATGCAATTGATGTACTGAATACATCTATTGCATTTTTAAAAATTATATCATACAAAATCTGTATGAGGAAAACTATAAAACTTTGATGAAAGATATCAAAGAATTAATTAAACAGAGAGATATTCCATGTTCATGGATAGGAAGACTCAATATTGTCAAGTTGTAATTTCTTCCCAACTTGATCTATATAGATTCAGTTCAATCCTAATCAAATTCTCTCAATAAAATTCATCCATTTAAGCCTTAGCCAGTTTGGCTCAGTGGATAAAGCATCAGCCTGCGGCCTGGATTCAATTCCAGTCAAGGGCACATGTCCGGGTTTTGGGCTCAATCCTCAGTAGGGGGTGTGCAGGAGGCAGCTGATTCTCTCTCATCATTGATGTTTCATTCTCTCTCTCCCTTTTCTACCTCTCTGAAATTAAATATATATATATATATTTAAAAAGAGAGATTGTCAGTTTGATAGATTGCCAGTTTGATTCTTGGTCAGGGCATATGCCTGCATTGCAGGCTCAACCCTCAGTGGGGGGCAGGTGGGAGGCAGCCTATTGATGGTTCTCTTTCAGTGATGCTTCTCCCTCGCCCTCTCCTTCTTTCTAAAATCAATACAAATATTTTTTTAAAAATTAAACAAAATTCAGTTCCCCACTTTCACTAGGCATCTTTCAAGTACTCAGTAGCCACATGTGGCCAGTGGCTCTGTATTGGACAGTGCATATCTAGAACTTTTCACCATCACAGAATGTCCTATCTAGAGAGTTCAATGCAATGAAGTGTGTAAACACAGCACATGGCATGGAGTTCAACATGGGCTGGAGTTCAACACGGACTGGGCATGTGCTGGAGGGTGTGGTAGGGTAGGCTCCATGGAGAAGCTGAGCCTTGAGCTGGGCCTTGCTTTAGTTCTTTAAGAAGAAAACCATCCAGACTTCTCCTTGCACCTGCTCTTCCTTTGTTGCTTCTTCTAACTTCAGATTTTTCCTGGAACTCATCAGCTGCAAGGGAAAATTTGGGCCAAAGTTCTGAATCCCCTTGGCTGCCCTTGTAGATTTTCTCTGCACTCCCACTGGCTAGGGAAGGAAGAAGAAACAGGGTTGATGTAAAGAGCATCAGGGCCCTAACCGGTCTGGCTCAGTGGACAGAGCATTGGCCTGCAGACTCAAGGGTCCCAGGTTCAATTCCGGTCAAGGGCATGTACCTTGGTTGCGGGCACATCCCCAGTAGGGAGTGTGCAGGAGGCAGCTGATCAATGTTTCTCTCTCATCGATGTTTCTAACTCTCTATCCCTCTCCCTTCCTCTCTGTAAAAAATCAATAAAATATATATTTAAAAAAAAAAGAGCATCAGGGATCTCTAGAGATGTTTGTGCAATAATTCTCCTGTTTCCATGGCAACTGCTTGACCAGGCCAACACTGTGATGGCTTATACAAGAATTTTCAGTTGTTTATAAAATATAACAGAAAGAAAAAGATCAGAGGAATATTTAGGAGGAGTGAATTGAAGATGGATGTGTAATATTATGAGGTAGAAATCATGGGGTCCAAGAACTTCCTTTTTCCCTTACTTCATTTATTTTTTTAAAAATATATTTTATTGATTTTTTACAGAGAGGAAGGGAGAGGGATAGAGAGTTAAAAACATCGATGAGAGAGAAACATCCATCAGCTGCCTCCTGCACACCTCCTACTGGGGATGTGCCCGCAACCAAGGTACATGCCCTTGACCGGAATCGAACCTGGGACCTTTCAGTCCTCAGGCCGATGCTCTGTCCACTGAGCCAGACCGGTTAGGCTTCCCTTACTTCATTTAGTCATTCATCCATCCATCTACCCATCTATTCATTTATTCCAAATTTACTGAGCAACTGCTCTGTGCTGAGCACTGTGCTGTGTGCTCCAGGCTATGGAGAAACAGAGATGACCGAGAGAGACTCTACTTTAGGAGCTCATGGTCTAGTGGAGACAGAGTCCAGTGCAGAGAGTGGTAACGCAGGGGGATACCTCCTCACAGAGGGGAATATAGGTGCCACGTGTTCTTAGAGCATCGAAAGGGAACATGGTACTAGGTCCTGAAGGATGAGTGGGAATTGTTTACCAGGAAACAATGGCCAAGGCATTGAAGACAAAGGGAACATGAGCCCAGGGAAGAGAAAACACATGCAAAGCATGGTTTAATGAGAAATAGTGGATGTTTTATGGGTTGGAATTGTTGCAAGATGATGTTGGAAGAAGGTGATAATGGAGAGGGAAGCAAGACTGGATGTGAATGCCATGCTAATTTGGAATTTGGAATCTGACCTATAGGTAAGCTGTGTTCCAGAAAGTTTTTAATCAAGAGAATGACAGAGGTAATCTGGACGTCGTTAGGAGTATGCGTTGGAGGGAGAAGGGCTGGAGATCAGGAGACTAGTTTGGAAGTTACCATAATAGACTAGGAAAGAGAATCTTTGAGGGCCTGACCCAGCTCAGTGGGGGTGGACAGAAGGGGACATTTCACGAATGACTCAGAATAGGCAAGACGTGCCCTAATTGGTTTGGCTCAGTGGAGAGAGTGTTGGCCTGTAGACTGAAAGGTCCCAGGTTCGATTCCGGTCAAGGGCATGTACTTTGGTTGCAGGCACATCCCCAGTAGGAGGTGTGCAGGAGGCAGCTGATCAATGTTTCTCTCCCATCAATGTTTCTAACTCTCTATCCCTCTCCTGTCCTCTCTGTAAAAAAATCAATAAAATATATTTTTAAAAAAAGAATAGGCAAGACTTATATTGGATGGGGGAACTAATAGGAGGGAGGAATATGGGAAGATTTCCTGGCTTCTTAGTTGAGCAACTGAGGGTCAGTGGTCATTTATGGGCCCCCATGGCATGTTTAAGGAGAGGGTGATTGGCCTGGTATAGGGCACATGGAGTTGGAGGAATCTATAGCACGTTGGAGGTGGAGCTGTTTCCCTTTGGGAAAAGTGTGGGCCTGAAGCTTATGGGCCAGATTTGGGCCCAAGATAGAGGTTATTACGTAAAACTTAGAAAGTGGAGGAGGTCAGCCAAGAGAGTAGCAGCAATCTAAAAAACACCAATACTTGAGGGATTGGCCAAAATTGTGATGTGGATTAGAAAAGAAGAAATAAAATATTTCTTTTTGCAGATGACATGATGGTCTATATAGAAAATCCCATGGAATTAAACAAAAACTCACTAGACCTAATAAATGAGATAAACCTACAAAAATCAATTCTATTTCTATATACCATTCATGAGGCTGAAAATTTAAGAACCTTAAAGATAGAAATCAAACTTAAAAGTACAACCCTGGCCAGATAGCTCAGTTGGCTAGAGCATCCTCCCGAAATGCCAAGGTTGCGGGTTCATTCCCAGTCAGGGCACATGCAAGAAACAGCCAATGATGCATAAACAAATGGAACAACAAATCGATGTTCTCTCTCTTCCCCCTCTCCCTTCCTCTCTCTAAAATCAATTTTTTTAAAAGTACAATAATATTTACAATCACAAAAGAGAGAAAGAAAAAGGAAGGAAGAAAGGAAGGAAGGAAGGAAGGAAGGAAGGAAGGAAGGAAGGAAGGAAGGAAGGAAAGGAAAGAAGGAAGGAGGGAAAGAAAAGAAATTAGGTGTAAATGTAAGAAAACATGTCCAGGACTTGTATTCTAAAAACTACAAAATGCTGATGAAAGAAATCAAAGAAGATCTAAATAAATAGACATTGTATTCATGGATTGGAAGATTCAACGTAGTAAAGATGTCAATTCTTCCTCAATTAATAAACAGGTTTATCACAATTCCTATTAAAACTACAAGATAAATTTTAAAATAGCAAGATTTTTAAAAAATATATTTTCATTGATTTCAGAGAGGAAGGGAGAGGGAGAGAAAGACAAAATCAATGATGAAAGAGAATCATTGGTTAGCTGCCTCCCAGCAAGATTTATTTTATAAGTATATATAAGGTTATTCTAAAATTTATATGTAAAGGCAAAAGAACTAGAAGAGCTAAAACAATTCTGAACAAGATTAATAAAGTGGGAAGAACCACTCTATCTGATTTCAGACTTATAGCTACATTATTCAAGACTGTGGTTGTATTGGCAGAGGGATAGACAGACAGATAAATGGAACAGAATGGAGAACCCACAAATAATTCTACACAAAGTACAACCAAATGAGTTTTTACAAAGGTGCAGAAGCAATTCAATGGAGAGAGTATAATTTTTTAAAATATATTTTCATTGATTTCAGAGAGGAAGGGAGAGGGAGAGAGAGAAACATCAATGGTAAGAGAATCATAGATCGGCCGCCTCCTGCACGCCTTCTACTGGGGATGAAGCCCGGGACCCTTCAGTCCTCAGGCTGATGCTCTATCCACTGCGCCAAACCAGCTAGGGCCAAACGCATGATTTATAAAAGAAAAAATGATAATGTTATTGGAGTTCATCAAATGTAAAATTTTACTCTGTAAGAACCTGGCTAAAAGGATGAAAAGACAAACCATAAACAGGCAGAAAATATTTGCAAACCACATATTTGACAGAGATTCATATCTGGAATATATGTTTTATTTTCTAACTTAATTGCTGGTATATAGAAATGCAAGTGATCTTTGTAAATTTTTCTTGTATCCTGCAACCTTGTTAAATTCATTAATTAGTTTGAGTAGCTTTTTTTATAGATCCTTACGGTTTTTTACTTACATGGTTATGACACCTTTTCTACTTCTTTCTTTTCAACAATTTTGTCTTTGATTTATTTTTCTTGGTTTATATTGCTGGCTAGAATATCCAGCATAATGTTGAAAAGAATTGGTGAGGATGGAGATTCTTGCTTCCTTCCTTAGAGTAGGGACAAAGCATTTGCTCTTTATAGTATATACTAGAGGCCTGATGCATGAATTTGTGCACGGGTGGGGTCCCTTGGGATGGCCTGCAGGGATCAGGCCCCAGCTCGTGCCCCCAGGCTCACAGCCCCAGCTCCTGCCCCCAGCCTTGCAGTCCCGCGGCCCCACCTGGCACCCTGCCTTGGTTGGTGCCGCCCCCTCACCTGCACCATCTCACCTGCGGGCGATCGATTGGGGCGATTGGGCCCCCGCTCACACCTGCCTTGGCCTGGCACTGCCTGCTCACCTGCTCCACCATCCCACTGTGGTCCTGTGGTCCCGCTCTCATTGGGGCCCACCGGGGCTGTCAGTGCCTCCACTGTCGCCCACTGCCAGTGCAGTGTCGCCGTCACCTGCCATGTTCCAGCCGCCCCCTGGTGGTCAGTGCACATCATAGCAAGTGGTTGAACTCCCGATGGAACAATTTGCATATTAGGCTTTTATTATATAGGAAGGATGGTGTTAACTGTGGGTTTTTTTGTAGATGCAGATTTTTAGGCTATGAGGTTCACTTCTATTCCTAGTTTGCTGAGGAGGTTTTGTTTTTTTAAAATATATTTTATTGATTTTTTACAGAGAGGAAGGGAGAGAGATAGAGAGTTAGAAACATTGATGAGAGAGAAGCATCCATCAGCTGTCTCCTGCATACCCCCTACTGGGGATGTGCCCACAACCAAGGTACATGCCCTTGACCAGAATCGAACTTGGGACCCTTCAGTCCTCAGGCCGACACTCTATCCACTGAGCCAAACCAGATAGGGCTGCTCAGGAGTTTTTATTATGAATAGGTGATCTATTGAGATGATCATATTGTTTGTCTCCTTCATTCTGTTAGTACGGTGGATTAGACTGATTTTTGAATATTAAGCAAACCTAGAATTCTTGGGATAAACCCCACTTGATTATGATACAGTATCCTTTTTATATATTGCTGGACTTAATTTGTTAATATTTTGCTTAGGATTATTTCATATTATGTTCATGAGGGCAATTGGTCTTTAATTTTCTTATAATTTAAAAAAAATTTTGGTATCAGGGTAGTGTTGATTTCATAAAATTAGAAGTGTTCCTGCTATTTTCTGAAAGAATTTGTATATGATTTATATTATTTCTTCCTTATATGTTTGATAGAACTCATCATTGAAATAACCTTGGCTGGTCTGGAATTTTGTTTGTGGGAAGGTTTTAATTATAAATCCAATTTCTTAAATAGATTAGGAGCTATTCAGATTTCCTATTTTTCTTATATTGGTTTTGGTAATTTTGTGTTTCAAGGAATGTTTCTGTTTCATATAAATTGTCAGATATATTGGTGTACACATAGGATTGTTACATCTTCTTTTTAAAAAAAATATATTTTATTGATTTTTTACAGAGAGGAAGGGAGAGGGATAGAGAGTTAGAAACATCGATGAGAGACAAACATCGATCAGCTGCCTCCTGCACACCCCCTACTGGGTATGTGCCAGCAACCAAGGTACATGCTCTTGACCGGAATCGAACCCGGGACCCTTCAGTCCACAGGCTGACGCTCTTATTCACTGAGCCAAACTGGTTAGGGCTGTTACATCTTCTTGATGAGTTAACATCTTTATCATGAGGAAATATCCCTTTTAATTTAAAAAAATATATATATTTTACTGATTTTTTACAGAGAGGAAGGGAGAGGGATAGAGAGTTAGAAACATCGATGAGAGAGAAACATCGATCAGCTGCCTCCTGTTCCTGCACAACTGCGGATGTGCCCACAACCAAGGTACATGCCCTTGACCGGAATTGAACCTGGGACCCTTGAGTCCGCAGGCTGATGCTTTATCTACTGAGCCAAACCGGTTAGGGCTAATTTTTTATTTATTGATTGATGAGAGAGAGAGAGAGATCAATTTGTTCCACTTATTTATACATTCATTAATTGCTTTTTGTATGCCCTGACCAGGGATTAAACCCTCTACCTTGGCATGTGGACAAAACGCTCTAACCAACTGAGCTACCTGGCCAGGGCCAAGGATATGTCCCTCTTTATCCCTTATGATGTTCTTTGTTCTTTTTTTATATTAACACTAGAGGCCCAGTGCACGAAATTTGTGCATGGGTAGGGTCCCTAGGCCTGCCTGGCGATCAGGGTGGATCGGGGCCTTCTGGCTGCCGGCTGGGGCCTCCCTTCCCCAGCTGCTGGCCGGGGCCTTTCTTAGTTTCGTGCCACCCCCTGGTGGTCAGCACATGTCATAGTGAGTGATCAAACTCCCAGTCTCCCTGTCGAACTCCTGAGGGGACAATTTGCATTTTAGGCTTTTACATATATAGATTGGCATTTCATTTTTTTTTTTTGCTTAACATTTGCAAATATATCTTTTTCCATCTTTTGCTTTTAACCTGTGTCTTTACATTTAAAGCAGGTTTCTGCCCTAGCCAGTTTTCTCAGTGGTTAGAGCCCTAAGTAGGATAAATAAATAAATAAAATAAACAAAAAATAAATGAAATATGCCCTTATGGAGAGCATATAGTTGGGTCTTGTCTTTTTGAAAATCCAGTCTGATAATGTCTACCTTTTTTAAAAAAAATTTATTTTTATTGATTTCAGAGAGGGAGAGAGAGATAGGAACATCAATGATGAGAGAGAATCATTGATTGGTTGCCTCCTGCACACCCCCTACTAGGGATCAGGCCGCAACCCGGGCATGTGCTCTTGACTGGGATCGAACCCGGAACCCTTCAGTCCGCAGACCGACGCTCTGTCCACTGAGCCAAACCACCTAGGGCTGTCTACCTTTTTTAAAGCCCTCACTTGAGCATATTTTTTTCCATTGATTTTTAGAGAGAGTGGAAAGGAGGGCGGGGGGGGGGGAGAGAAACATCAATGTGAAAGAGACACATTGATTGGTTGCCGCCTGCACACGCTCCTGCAGGGCCTGGGGAACCTGCAACCAAGTTATGTGTCCTTCACCAGGAATTGAACCTGTGACCCTTTGGTCCACAGGCCAAAGCTCTAACCACTGAGGAAAACCAGCCAGGGCGATAGTGTCTACCTTTTAATTGGAGACTTTGGGACATTTGCATTTACTATAATTATTACGTTTGAATTTAAATCTTACATCTTGCTGTTCGTTTTTCTATCTGTTCTTTATTAAATTTTCTCCTTTGCCCTGTTATCTTTTACATTAATTTAGTAATTTAAAAAATTCCATTTGAAAAGGTCTGCTTATCTTCATTTTTGAAGGTTATTTTTTCTGATTGTAGAATTCTAAGTTGACATTTTTATTCTTTTTCTTTTTTTCTGGCTGCATAGTTTTGATGAGAAGTTTACAGTCATCTTTGTTCCAGGTATAATATGTTAGTAACCACTGGCTAATACAGGGTCATACAGATTAATACCTATGTTTTCTTCTATGGTTTTAATAGTTTTAGCTCTTACATTTTATTTATTATTATTATTTTAAAATATTTTTTTATTGATTTCAGAGAGGAAGGGAGAGGGATAGAAACATCAATGATGAGAGAGAATCATTTGATTGGCTGCCTCCTGCATGTCCCCTGCTGTAGATCGAGCACACAACTCACGCATGTGCCCTTGACAGGAATTGAACTCGGGACCCTTCAGTCCGCAGGCCGATGCTCTGTTCACTGAGCCAAACCAGCTAAGGGTTAGCTCTTCCATTTAGATTAATTTTCATATTTGGTGTTAGAGATCCAACTTCATTCTTTTGAATGCAGATATCTAGTTGTCCCAGCATTATTTGTTGAAAAGATTAATTTTTCTCCTTTGAGTTGTCTTGGCATCCTTATAGAAAATCAGTTGGCTATAAATATATGGGTTTATTTCTGGACTCTGTTTCAATGATCTGAATGTCTGTTCTTATGCCACTACTATAATCTTGGTTACTGTAACTTTGTAGTTTTAAGTTTTATAATTGGAAAGTGTGAGTTCTCCAAATTTATTTTTTAATTTAAAACACTTTATTTATTGATTTTTTTTAGGGGGGGGGGAGGGAGAGATAAAGAGAAACATTGATTTGTTGTTCCACTTATTTATGCATTCATTGGTTGATTGTTCTATGTGCCCTGACTGGGGATTGAACTTGCAACTTTGGTGTATGGAGATGATGCTCTAACCAACTGAGCTACCTGGCCAGGGCTCCAAATTTATACTTCTTTTTAAAGATTTGTTTTGGCTACTTTTACTTCTTTGCATTTCCATATGCATTTTAAAATCAGCATGTCAATTTCGCCTATAAAAAGAAACCAGCAGATATTTTGATACTGATTACATTGAATTTCTAGATCAATTTGGGGAGTAGTATTTTCTTAACAACATTAGGTCTTCCTGGTTTTCCCATCCATGGATGTCTTCTCATTTATTTAGGTCTTTAATTTTTTTCAGTGATGTTTTGTAGTTTTCAGTGTGCACGTCTTGTACTTTTGTTAAATTTATATTCTTTTTGGTGCTGGTCTTTGTGCTCTGTAATTAAGGTGACGTCATCATGAACATTCCAGGAAACCATTGTATGGAGGTCAGTTTCTTTGGTTGTAAAAGAAGCCTTGGAGCGCCCTGCTGGTGAGCTGCAGTTGGTTGAGCATCGTCCTGTGCACTGCAAGGTTGCCAGTTCGGTCCCTGCCAGGGTGCATACCTGGGTTGTGGGTTTGATCCCCATTTGAGGTGCGTGTTGAGGGCAGCTGATCAATGTTTCTCTCACATTGATGTTTCTCTCTCTCCCTCTCTCTCTCTCTCTCTGTCTCTCTCTCTCTCTCCCTCTTCCCCAGCCCCTCCCTCCCTCCCTTTGTAAGCGTATCCTCAGGTGAGGAATTAAAAAAAAGAAGCCTGGAAATCTTACCTTTATGATTCCTTAGCCCCAAACCTTTCATTTTGTCTGTATTTTAAATTTGCTTGGAACAGGAACAGGACCCGTGTCATATGTATTAGTTAATTTGCAGCCATCACTAGGGCTTCTCTCCAGTACGGGGGATGACTGACTTTCTGATAAGCCTTTTACTGGCTGTGAGATTTGAGCAAGTTGTTTCATCCTCGCTGTAGTTTTCTCATTGTTCCCCTGGGGCTGTTGGGGGATTTAGTGAGCTGACTCAGTGAGAGCAGCTGGATACTGCCAGCCCCAGTGGGTCACTTCCTAGGTTGATATGTTAGAAACAGCCCAATTTGTGGCTTTTAGCTCTTGCCAGCTTTTCATTGTGGCAATTTTCAAATATTCATTAGTATTGAAATCATGTTCTTGTATTCCTGACTCTAGAACAGTGATGGTGAACCTATGAACTCATTTTTTTGGTTGACTTTTCTTTGTTAAATGGCATTTAAATATATAAAATAAATATCAAAAATATAAATCTTTTTACTATGGTTGCAAATATCAACAAATTTCTATATGACACCGCACCAGAGTTAAGTTAGGGTTTTTCAAAATGCTGACACGCCGAGCTCAAAAGGTTCGCCATCACTGCTCTAGAATAATCTCTATTTTGCCCCTCCTTAGCACTAGCACTATCTCTGGCCCGGGCAAGGACAGCTTTATTTCCCCCTTTCCTATTTAATTACGTTTCTTCCCTCACTTCTGTACAACATTGCGGTGAAATGTAGTCTAATGCTGCAACCTTCATGTCTTTAGTCAGAGGCTAGAACAGCCGTGGGCAAACTACGGCCTGTGGGCCGGATGCGGCCCGTTTGAAATGAATAAAACTAAAAAAAAAAAAGACCATACCCTTTTATGTAATGATGTTTACTTTGAATTTATATTAGTTCACACAAACACTCCATCCATGCTTTTGTTCTGGCCCTCCGGTCCAGTTTAAGAATCCATTGTGGCCCTCGAGTCAAAAAGTTTGCCCACCCTTGGGCTAGAACTATAAAAGCCAGAAATTTACTGCTTGGAATTCTAACTATTTCCCTTTTGGGGATTCAGATCCTGGGCCCCTAGTATAGGAAGCAAAGTGGGGGGGTGTCTTTCTGTGACAGGCATTCACCATCATCTACAACCTGGTCTCAGCCAAGTGGTTCTGAAGTGCTTTCCTCCACAGGATCTAATCTGCACTCTTCTGGGTGAAGTTCCTCATTCCTCTCCAATCTAGTTTAAATACTAGCCTTTCCAGAAACTCTCCCAATTCCCATCAGCCAGGTTCCCCTCCACCCGCCCCCCCACCCCCATTCCCTGAACCTTGTTCCTGCTTACACCAGTGAACATTTTCTATTTCATCTTATTTCAGCATCATTCTCTCTCGTTTCTAGATCTCAATCTGGCTTGCTTGAGGGCAGGGCTACATCGTGTCCATGTGTACTCGGTCTGGCCTGGCACAGATTGTAGCTTCATGTACATCTGCTGGACCACTGACCTGAGCAGGTGTATGCTTAAAACACTTCCTGGGGAGGACTCTAAAAATACTGAGTGTACAAGGTTACCTCACATTAAGATACTAGTTATTTTTTTAAAAATATATTTTGTTGATTTTTTACAGAGAGGAAGGGAGAGGGATAGAGAGTTAGAAACATCGATGAGAGAGAAACATCGATCAGCTGCCTCCTGCACACCTCCCACCGGGGATGTGCCCGCAACCCAGGTACATGCCCTTGACCGGAATCGAACCTGGGACCTTTCAGTCCGTAGGCTGACGCTCTAGCCACTGAGCCAAACCGGTTTCGGCGATACTAGTTATTTTTGATGAGACAATATAAAATAGGAATGAAAAGGAGTTTGAATAACAAAAACAAGACCTGCCAAATGATGCCAAAGCAGCTTGCTAACCGTATTTTTCTAATTTTTCAAACTTGTTCATAGCCAATGTAATATGAAGTTGGAGGACCAGTTATCTCTATTTTTATTTATTTAAAAATATTTTTATTGATTTCAGAGAGGAAGGGAGATAGAAATGATGAGAATCATCGATTGGCTGCCTCTTGCATGCCTCACACTGTGGATCGAATTCACAACCCGGGCATGTGCCCTCATGGGAAATTGAACCATGACCTCCTGGTTCATAAGTTGATGCTCAACCACTGAGCCACACCAGGGGAGCAAATTTAAAATATATGTATAAAATTTTATTTTTATTTAAAAAACTTTTTTAAAAATATATTTTTATTGATTTCAGAGAGGAATGGAGAGGGAGATATAAACATCAATGATGAGAGAGAATCATGGATCGGCTGCCTCCCGCATATACCCCAATGGGAATCGAGTCCACAACCCAGGCATGTGCCCCCAACTGGAATCGAACCTGGGACCCTTCAGGCCGACGCTCCATCCATGGAGCCAAACAAGCCAGGGCTAAAATGTATTTTTATTGATTTCAGAGAGGAAGGAGGGGGAGAGAGAGAGAAACATCAATGAGAGTCACCGATCGGCTGCCCCCGGCAACCCCCCAGTGGGGATGAGCCCGCAACCTGGGCATGTACCCTTGACCAGGAATCAAACCTGGGACCCTTCAGTCCACAGGCCAATACTCTATCCAGTGAGCCAAACCGGCTAGGGCTTTTAAAAAATTCTTACCTTAGGACAGTGGTCGGCAAACTCATTAGTCAACAGAGCCAAATATCAGTAGTATTAACGATTGAAATTTCTTTTGAGAGCCAAATTTTTTAAACTATATAGGTAGGTACATTGTTATTAACTTAATTAGGGTTCTCTTAAGCTGGCTAAAAACATCCTCAATCTGAGGAGTCGACCTCAGCGAACCTACCCCCACTTCTAACGCCACTTCTTCAAAATAGACTCGCCCAGGCCGAAAACGGACTTCTGCGCATTGGCCACGAAGTTTCAATCGCACTGTACGTGCGCACCGGCCCGTGGTATTTTGTGGAAGAGCCACACTCAAGGGGCTGTGGGCCAAAGAGCCGCATGTCGCTCGCGAGCCGAGGTTTGCCGACCACTGCCTTAGGATATTTTTTCCATTGATTTTTAGAGTGGAAGGGAAAGAGACATGAAGAGACATGATTGGTTGCCTCCCACACAAGCCCCTATCAGGACTGAGAACCTGCAACCAAGGTACATGCCCTTGACCAGGAAGCTTTTGGTCTGTGGGCCAACACTAACCACTGAGCAACCAGCCAGCACCTCAGTTCTTTTTAATACCTGGCAAGTACTGGTCTCCCTGTTATAATTAAGCTCTCTCTTACTTAGCTTTCCAGTCTTATTTTCACCCATTTTCTTTTCCTGCTAGACCCCTCTTCCCCCTACTCCTCGTCTTCTTGGTTGGCAGTTAGCAACCACAGAGTGTGACAGAAGATGGATGTATTGTAGCCCTTTAAGTACTCCTTTTCCAAGAAACTGCTGTGACTTAGTTGCTCATTTTCATCCCGATAAGGTTGATTGGAAGACCATGAATCATCCATAGGGGATCATAGAACATGTTAAACACTAATTAATACCAACTCAAATAGATAAAATTAACATTTGGCTGGTACTTGTAGTGTTTTTCCCTGAATGTTGGACAAATTTACCAAAGTCTGTTTTTAAGTTCACTTGAATATAGAGAGAGGCTAGGCTGTGTGTTAGTGGTTTTGCTTTTTCCTCTGAACCCTATACATCAGGGACTTAAACTGATGCCTTCTAAGACAAAGTTGTGTCGGAAAGAAGTGAAACAAAGTTAGCTGTCTGTCTCACACAGTTTATTTAACAATAGGTAATAAGAAATCAAATTTAACAGTCTATACAGTGATCCAAAGTTCATATTTATAAGTAATCAATTTTAATTGCATGATTTACAACAGTTGAGGGTTTTTGCTTTCTATTTTCAAGTTTTACAGAAAGTGTGTGTGTGTCAGGGGGCAGGGTAAGGAGGAAGAAAGCAAGCAAAGAAACCCCAGGGACATTTTCATGTTAAAATCATCCCAACGGAATTGTTTCTTACCCTCTTTTTAAATTTTTTTCTTTGTTAGATGTAAAAATAACGAAAAAAAATCTTCCGAGAAACAGAACCACAGTATATAATACATCAATTTGGCAGCTGCCCCTGTATATTTTGAAAAAGTCATTTTTCTCTCTACATGTACAAATTATTTTAATACTTGAAGTTTTTACGCTCAGACTTATGGAATAGAAAATTTTCTGGAGCACAAAAGTTGACTTGAGGGGAGGAAAGGATTTTTTTTTTTTTTTTTTACATTTTAAAAAGAATGAACATCTTTGC
>NW_005363061.1:390930-426648 GCF_000412655.1 Myotis brandtii
TAAAGTAACACCCCTTTTGTCCTCTGGTTTTAGAAATGTTCTTTAACTCTTCCATAAAGTGAGGAAAATAGGGAAAAATGTCAACCATCTGCACCAGTAAATAATAACTATTAATATTACATATTTTCATTAATTTAAAAAAAATAATAAAACCTATTGGAGGTGCAAGGCAGGAGCACGTGGGTGGCTTCACAGGCCTTGGCGTCCTCCCAGTGCACACTTGAACCACACACACAAAGGAGGAGAAGGCTGGTGGTAACCAGCACTAACAAAAATATATTCTTTGTGTTCTATAATCCCTCAGGTTCATCTTGCATGTTTGCTTTAAACCACAAACAGCTACTGCACAGTTCGTATGTGTTCCAAGGAAAATTGTCTTTTAGGCTAAGAAAGTTTCAAAAAAATTGTTTTCAGTACAAAACAGTCTTGTTAAGAGAAAATAATTTTTTTGCTCCCAAAATACTACAAGGTGTCTCTAGTGTATGTCTAGTGTACTCTGTGAGAGGTTCGAATTCAAGTCTGAGTTATCGGTGCTGAGTCCCAGGTCCGTGGCGCTTGCACCATGGAGGTTTGCCATGCCTGGATTGCCAGTGAGCTGAGAGAGCATTGAATTCTGGTCCGGGCTGGCAAAATGCCCTTGTTCCATGGGGTTGGCCTGGGCAGCTACCAGCCCCGGATGTGGAGAACTGGTTTGTGGGGAAACGTGGTGTGGAGAAGGCTGAGGTTGCATCCTCGGGGAAGGGCTGGAGTGGGGGGGCTGAGACTGCGGCCGTGGAGAAGGGACAGGCTGGGGAGAACGCACTTGATTGGAGAGAGAAGAAGGGATCTGCTGGCCTTGTAGGTGTGGGGACTGAGCCTGATTTGGGAGCATATGCTGTTGGGGGCTCATGGGGTTGGGCTGAGCAGGGGAACCCATCTGTTGTTGAAGGAGTCGCTGCTGGTAGGCCTGCAGACTGGCTCCAGCCTCTGCTCCCAAGGCCTGGGGGAGCTGGCCCATCTGTCCCATGTTCCCTTGTTGCATCTGTTGCATGTGATGCTGCATCCTTTGCTGCTGCTGCTGCTGTGGGGGGTAGCCAACTCCTTGGGGTTGCTGGAACTGGCTGTGGTTGGCCATCCCAGGGCCAATTCCGGGCCCTGCTCCCTGCTGCTGCATCATCTGCTGCCGTCTCAGGATGTCTCGGAACTGTGCAGGCATGGTGTTGTGGTTCATGTTCATCTGCTGAGCCTGGGGGCTCATCCCTCCCATGGGTGGCTGCATTTGCTGCTGTGGTTGCTGCGGGGGCAGGCCGGCCCTCTGGACACCCGCCTGCATGGGATTCATGTTCTGCATGGCTGGATTGGAGTGGACCCCCTGCTGAACAGGCATGGCAGGGGGCTGCAGCCCTGGCTGGCCCTGGGGCATGCCAGGCTGCCCAGGGAGGTTTTGCGGATTAGAGTTGGCGTACTTGGCAGCCCGCTGCTTGATGAATGCAGCCAACAGCTGGGGGTTGGCGTGAAGGATACTAAGCACCTGTTGCTGCTGGAGGGGAGAGCTGGGAGACCTGAGAGTCCGCAAAAGGTTTTGTAAGGCTTGTTGAGACACAGTGCCTGGTTTGAGAGGGCTCACACCGACCTGGCCCAATCCTGGTTGGGGAGCCATGTTCAAGGGCTGACCATGTTGGGCCACTGACATCATGGCAGGCCTTGGCATCCCGGACTGTAGTTGTTGGGGCTGAGGCAATCCTCCTTGGGCCCACGGTGGCTGTTGTTGCATCCCAGTGGGCCCCATCCCTGGATCCAAATGTCCACTGGGACCTCTGGCCATGGGAGGTGGGTTCATACCCATGGGGGCCATGGGGGCCATTGGGGGCATCTGGTGCTGGATTGGCCTTTGAAAAATCTGCACATGGGCCATCTGGCGCTGCGTCTCAGCGGCCCTCTGAATCTGCATTGCTATTTCCACTGCTGCAGGCGGGGGCCCTGGGAGGGGTGGCTGAACCGTCTGAGGGGGGGTTGGAGGGGTCACCTGGCCAGGTGCTTTACCCTGGGACACAGGGCCAGCAGCTTGAGTCCTGGGCAGGTAGGGTGGCATGCTGTTGGGAGGGGTGGGTTGAGGCTGGGAAGGGGGCTGAGGTTGGGGTGTCTGTGGGGTGGTGGGCTGTTGGCTGGTCGGCGTGGTTGGAGTGGCAGGAGTTGGGGAGGGCAGGCCCTGTTGCTGTCCCACCACACCAGTCCGCTGCATGCTGGCCATCCTCCTGCGGAGCATCTGGGCCTGCTGGAGCCGGTGCTGCAACTGCTGCTGCCGGAGCTTTTGCTTGATGTTTAGGCAGAACGGCACAGGGCACTTGTTCTCCTGGCAGTGCTTGGCATGGTAGCAGCAGAGGGCAATGAGCTGCTTGCAGATGGGGCACCCTCCATTGGTTTTCCGTTTGCAACCCTTGGTGTGCTGCACAACCCGCTTCATCTTCTGGCAGGAGGGCAGGGAACAATTGGCATTTCGGCACTGGCAGGCGTGGACCAGAGACTGGATGCAGCGCTGGATGCTCAGGCGGCGAGAGTCTCCTGGGCTCTGGGTGGCCGCAGCCTGCTGGTTGTTGCTCTCATCATCTAAGCCGAGACCTAGTTTCTCCATTTTGTGGTCATGGTTTTTAGTGTTATAGCAGGTGATACACAAATACTGTTCAAGGATGAAACACAGTTCAGGGATCTGGGGAGATGGAGAGAAGATTGATTAGGTGTGATTTAGTTCTGTCACAGCATTTTGTTGCAAATGATCAATGGGGACAACCAGTTCAGCTAATTATAAGATGAAAAATAGCCTTGGTAAGGTTTGTGCCTGGCTTTGTTCCAGGTAAGCAATGGTGATGCCCACAATCCTGTCTAAGTAATAATATAAGAAAGGGCATTTCTATTTACACCAACACAAAGCCTTGGAGGAACTTAACAGCTGCTGGGTGCCAAGATGAGAGGGCTCAGGTAACTTTCAATGTTGTTACTACTGATTATGACACCAAAAAGTTAAAAAATAATAAATACCAAAATATTATATCCTCTATAATAAAAGGCTAATATGCAAATTGACCAAACGGCAAAACCAGCAGTTGCAATGACGCGCACTGACCACAGAGGGAGTGCCGTTCATGGCTGGCGAGTGCTGCAGCGGTGGCAGTGCTAAGACGTCAGTCGGACATCCCTGAGGGCTTCTGGACTGCGAAAGGGCACTGGCCAGGCTGAGGGGCATCCCCCCGCCCCCCGTGCACGAATCTCGTGCACCGGGCCTCTAGTTATAATATAAAAAAACACACTCAAATCCTAGAATAAGGATAAACATGTCTAACCGGTAGCTGTGACGTGCACTGACCACCAGGGGGCAGATGCTCAATGCAGGAGCTGCTGAGCTGTGGTGACTTGGCAGCTGCGGTTCTCGGGTGACACACCCGGAACCTGAGAGGAAGGAGCCCGATTCTGCTGTGTGTCACCCAAGAACCACCCTCTCATAATCTGGGATCCCTTAGGGCCGTGGTCGGCAAACTGCGGCTAGCGAGCCACATGCAGCTCTTTGGCCCCTTGAGTGTGGCTCTTCCTAAGCCTTAGGAGTACCCTAATTAAGTTAATAACAACGTACCTACCTATATAGTTTAAGTTTAAAAAAAATCTGGCTCTCAAAAGAAATTTCAATTGTTGTACGGTTGATATTTAGCTCTGTTGACTAATGAGTTTGCCGACCACTGCCTTAGGGGATGTCGGAGAACTGGTTCTGGCCTAATCCCTGCAGGCAAGGCTGAGGGACCCCACTGGTGCATGGGCCTCTAGTTTTATATATTCTGCTCGAGCTCAAAAGCCCCTTTAGATCTATCACTCAAATATGAAGGCCACGCCCTGGGACCCACCTCGCAGACCGTGCAGTGCCAGCGCGTCTCCACGTGGTGCTTGCACTCGTTGCAGGTGTAGACGAAGCGGTCCTGGCTCTGGGTGTGCAGCTCCACCAGCATGCACATGGTGGACCACTGCGCTCTCCGGAGGGATGAGAACTCCAGGTGCTTGTCCCTGGCGAGGGTGAGAAAGGCATCCCGCCCATCCATCAGGTCGCAGGGGATGAGGGGGTCAGGATCAATGATGGGAGGCAGGGAGTTGGCAGCAGGGCCGGCGATGAGACGGATGACAAAGAAAACCTGCAAAACAGATGATCTCATTCTGACTCTGGAACTAGAGCACCACATAGTGCTGGGTCATTAACAGCGGACAGGTGAGCCAGACTGGACCCCATGAGGCCGATGAACACTGAGTCAGTGATGCTGTCCCCCTCCTGCTTCACATGTCTCTGGTCTTTCTCTGAGATTGTCTACAATGGGCCTAAAATCTACACCTGATCTCTTCTACCTTATTCAATAATTTCTTTAAAATAAAGAACAAACAGGTCAGGTACAGTACATGTACAGTGGACATTTCACCTCAGAAAAGTCTACTTTTAAGATGCAACCCCATGGTTTAATCTGAATCTAATCACGAGAAAAAAAAAGAAATTTTACAAAACAATTGGCCTGCACACTTCAACCAAATGCCCATGTCATGAAAGAAAATAAGGCTGGGAGCTAAGGCATGGCAGCTCAACATACTCCCGAACTGGATCATACAAGGACCAGACATATATAAGAGTACGAAACCATCGCTTGGCCAGGCAGAGGTGGTCTTCTTTTTTAGAAGATACTTGCTGAAATAGAGATAAAGGAAATGTAGCAAAATGTTAACAATTGGTGACTCTAAGTGAAGGGTGTGGGAGGAGGTCCTTTATGAAACTTTCCTATAAGTTTGAAACAACAAAAATGTTGATGGGGGTGGGAAAGATAAACAAAGCAAAATCTTATTCCTTGCTGTAGCAGCAGCAGATGTTTTGCTCATGGAAGTTAGAAAACACACAACACCCATTAATTCTCATTACCATTAGTGGAAAGGCTGCCATAAGAAGCTGGTATATATGTGTTTGAAGTTAATTAGTATATAAACTATAAATTCTTATTAACCTAATGAAATGTAAAATGGTACCTTCCTGAGACCAGGATGCTGTGAGCAGGTGCTGTACTGCCCTCTGTGCTGTGCCAGTTTTCCAGAGACTAAAGCCTGTGCAAACTAGCAGGGAGCCTCACAATAAGCTTGGGAAGCCATGTCCACATAAAACAAGTCATTTCAGACAAGATACACAGGAGAAGAGAACACACACGGAGTAGAGGCAAATACCAGATGCCGGAAGTTAAAAGCATAAAGGGAGGACTGTGATGGGTGTTTGTGTAATACTGGGTTTAAGATTGTGGCTCAAAGGAAGCACTCATAAAGCAAGAAAGAGCGTTTGAAAATGTGACACAGAGGAAAACACTGACTCTAACAAGTGGGGAATGCCTAACCCATTCAAAATAGAGGCGAACAAAAACCAGCTGGTGACTCCCTAGGAAATTTGCACCATGGCCAACCCTCTAATAACAACCATGATTGACTCCATTGTATGCCACTCGATAGCTAAGACAGTCTTGGAATTTAACCTGAATCGACAATCTTAGATTTCAATCCCTAACAGGTGACTACCACTACCTACATCATAAATAGTGGACACGTTCTATGACTTGTTCAATCTAAGTCAAATCACAACAGGACCTTTTCCAATTGCTCTGTTATATTAGAATTTTGTGACACTATATACTGCTCTAAATAGCTAATTATCATCTCAGAAAGGCACCCATTAGAAGAAATTCTTTCGTTTCATTAGCATGGCTGAGGCAGTGGTATCATCCTCTATCACTGTAGGCTAGCCTGTGGACCTTACTTCTTTAGGCTTCAACAAAGAAAGCATGGGGGTTCAGCTGGTGTGATTCAGTGGTTGAGCATTGACCTATGAATCAGAAGGGCAAGGTTTGATTCCCAGTCAGGGCATATGCTAGGGTTGCAGTCTTGAACGCCAGTAGAGGGAATGCAGGAGGCAGCCAATCAGTGTTTCTCTCTCATTATTGATGTTTCTATCGCTCTCTCCCTCTCTTGAAATCAATAAAAGAATATTATATATACACTAGAGACCTGGTGCACGATTTCGTGCATGGGTGGGGTCCCTCGGCCTGGCCGGCGATCAGGGTCCATTGGGGCTGATAGGGGCTGGCCGGCCGGCTGACTGGGGAGAGGGACCGCAGGAGGTTGGCCGGTAGGCCCTGATTGGGACGATCAGGCTGGCGCGCTGGGGCAAGGGACCCGGGAGGTTGGCTGGCGGTGGGAGGTTAGCTGTGGGAGTGCACTGACCACCAGGGGGCAGTTCCTGCATTGAGCATCTGCTCCCTGGTGGTCAGTGCGTCGTCATAGTGATTGGTCGACTGGTCCTAACGGTGGCTTAGGCTTTTATATATATCTCTATATAAATATATATAGATATATATATAAAAAGGCATTGGGGGTAGAGTAGTGGTGTATGGGAAAAGATGCTTTCAAAAGCTGTATAGGTCAATACCACTACAATAAGTAACTCTCTAAAGAAGGGTTCTGCCATAACCACTTCTCTCTTGGAGTTTGCTTAATTAATTTGGTTGTAATTCCATATTTAAACTCCAGCCTTCCGTTCCCTCCCCACATAATTAGCCACTTCCTATAAGAACTGGATTATGATGTCTGAATAGAGTTGAACTGTGACATTAAAAATCTGACATGAGTTACCCTTTAAGATTTCTCCTCTCACCAATGATGCTGCTGAAAGGAAAGAGAACCCTAACACACCCTACAACAAATAGGTACTTTAAATGATGAAATAATTCCGAAGTTTTAACTTTTCTGAGAAGAGGTTACAAGTATATTTATGAAAGTTTAACTTTTCTTCTTCAATTCTCTCCACCTCCCAATTCACTTTCAGGAAGGTCAACAGTCAACGTTTTGATTCATTTGTTTGGCCAAAGTCCCATTCCAGTGGTGTTCTAAGGAACTTGGTTTAAGACAATCTCCTGAACAATGGTGAACCAACAAGATAAACTATGCTTTCAAAATCCATTGTCATGTGCCACCTTACAACTGGGATATGTTCTAAGAAATGCATCATTATGCGGAAGTCATAGTGTACTTACACAAACCTAGATGTATATGCTATACTTTTATACGCCTGGCAGCACTGTAGGTTTGTTTACACCAGCATCACCATAAACGTGAGTAATGTTGCACTATGACATTACAACAGCTGTGATGTTGCTAGGTGATAGGAATTTTTCAGCTTCATTATCTTATGGGACCACCATTGTAGATGCAGTCCACCACTGGCCAAACGTCAGTAGGCAGCACATGATCGTGTAAGACACAATCCAACACCATCTAGATTTATGACAGCTGCAAATCAAAGCATCCTTATTTTCCTGTTCTTATCACGCACCCTAGCCATCCCCCACTTCCTTCCTTCTTCAAATGACTTCTTCGTTCTGAATTTCCAATCTGGGGCTCACATCGTTCATGCCAACCATGGTGGGCAGTTTTTTTAGAAGTCCTGCCCTGCTTTTTTCCTATTCTTGGAGGCACCATCTTACTTACCTCTTTGTGTTTCTCCATGGTGGCATACAGTTTCTGCGAGAGGTCGTTGGATACATTGGGCATGCCTGGCTTCTTCTTATTGCCTCTACTCAGGCTGCTCTTGTTTTTGCTGGTTTTCTTATTATTCTTCTTTTTAGCATTTTTGCTGTCTCCCTTTGTCACCTGCAGGATAGCAGAAAGGAGACAAGAAAATGTTAATGTTTTGTTAGGAAGTGATTGGAATAATGGTAAAAAAGATTCCTTTCTTTGAAACTAGAGATCATATTATGTCTTCCACCAAATGCTCTGTACTCTGTTTTTAAGCTGTTATTTACAGTAAACATTTTCTCTCAATGAAGAATCCCTGCACTGAGACCCTTCATTATGGCAACCTTAGCTTTTGACCAGGAGAGCCCCATAGTTTGGAGACCCTCAGATCCAGCAGTCAGTCCTCTCTCAGAACTGAGGATAGGAAACAAGTAGTGACTCACAGTGTGGGGCAGTGAAGGGTGCAGGAAGGGGTGAGCCAAGGACCTGGACTTATACTCACATTCTAGAATTTTATGGACCTACTTGAAAAAAACTCTTGAAAAACATTCAATCAATGAATTTAAACAATAAGGCTGTAAAGAGTTCTACAGACTATGTAAGGATGACTTTAGAAGGCCAAAGTAAATGAGGGCAATTCTAGACAGGCTATGAGTAAACAGACTGGAAGAGCTCCTCAGATGATCCTCCTACAAAACCAGGCTCTGTACACAGGGGACTAGTAAACTGTGGTCAGGCCTGTTTTGTTATTAAAAGGGAAAAAAAAGCATCAGAGACAATACATGGCCTACAAGGCCCCAAATATCCATAATCTGGACTTTGACAGAAACTGAAGTTTACCAACCCCCTTCTAATTTTGTGTCAGTTATTCAAGGTTTCCTCTCCGTTTCCATGATCAGCTTCCATCCTGGAAATCTGAGATTCCACTGACAAAGGGGCTCATGCTAAGAAGGTCTAAAACCACAGAAACGGAACCTCGGTAACTTGGCCAGTATTTCTTGCCCGATTTAAAGAGGTCTTCCAGCCCCTGGCCAGTGTTGTTCAATGGATAGAGTATCGGCCCCGAATCAAAGGGTCATGGGATCGATTCCAGTCAAGGGTACCTACTGGATTGCAGGTTCCCTGCCCTAGTTGGGGAGGCAACCAATTGATGTGGCTCTCTCACATTGATGTCTCTCTCCCCCAGCTCCCTTCCACTCTCTAAAAATAACCTCCAGTGAGGATTAACAAAGACAAACAAAAATTAAAGAGCTCTTTCACACCTGAGAGCTGTAAGACCAAGTTGAAAGTTTACACTCACTTCTGGTTTATAGATGAGAATCAAGGTACAAGTTGGAAAGGAAAATGAAAAGCCCTTACATCTGTGCTTTCATTACTGGTGTTTTCCTCTCGCTTCCTCTCTTCTTCCTCCTGTTCCAGTTCCTTAATGCTCTCTTCCAGAACATTGGGCCAGAAATCACCTTCAAAGTAGGGCAATTCCTTTGCACTTGTTAACCGATCTTCAGTAGCTTGTTTAAAAATATCCTGTGAAAATACCCATGCACAAAATGAAATTTCTATATATATATATGTATTTTTTACAAAGGCATGTATTATACAAAGGCAGTCACAGCTAATGCACATACAAAACACCAAAGATTAAAATGTCTTCTAGTCCTGGCCGTGTGGTTCAGTGGTGAATGCCTGTCTGTGCACTCAAGGGTTGTGGGTTCAATCCCCAGTCAAGGGCATGTACCTGGGTTGTAGGTTCAATCCCCGGCCCTGGGGAGGGGTGCATGTGGGAGGCAACCAATCACATCGATGTTTCTCTCCCTCTCCCTCCCCCTCCCCTCATTCTTTAAAAACAACAACAAAAAAGTAGAAAAAATACCCTTCAGTTAGGATTACCAAAAAAAGTCTTCTAAAATGATGGCAGAGATTTTTTTTTTAAATTTAAGCACCATGCCCAGGAAGACATTTAGTGTCATAAATAGTAAAAGGGCTATTTCAAGTTAGTATTTCTGGTTTTCTTTTTCCTCTACCCACAAAGGCAGGAAGATTATCTGTCTTTATATAGCCAAGTGGTAAATTACCCTGCCAGGAACAATGGCAGAGGCATCATCATTTACACATGGCTTTGACCACTCCTGATGACAAAGGCAGCGCCATGTGAGGCACGCCTGCCTCAGACCCATCCTTGGGAGTTCCAGCAGCTTTCACTGAGCAATATGTTCAACACTAATACCAGGAACTGAATGGCTACAGAGGTTCTGTTGTGCTGCTGGGAAAATACCCAGCTAATGATTTCCTCCCCAAGAGTAAAAACAGGTAAGAAATTCAGTACAAGTTCTTATTTTGAGAGACCCTATTATTAACAAATGGCTATTAAGAATACATTCTTAGTCAAATCTTTAAAACAGAAATTTGTTGATTTAAGACTCTTGTTTTTCTTACTTTGAAAAAGTTTGACTCTAGAAAAGAGAATATTAAACACTGATATATTCAACTGGCTAGATTTAACAGTTTTTAAACATTTTGCCAGATATAAGTCATCTTAATAATCCAAGCAAAATAAAAACACTACAAAATTAGCATAATTTTATAAGTTACATGGAAGAGGGAGAACACATAGAAGCTTTTTAAGACAGTTAAGTGACAGAATACAGAGCAGCAGGATTAGTAAATTTCCACTTCTATCACTCCCCCCACTCCTCCTGACCTTGTAGTCATGGACAATTCGCTCAGACACGGACTTGTCAAGCATCTTTTTGTACCACTCCTGTAGTCGCTTGGGCTTGGGTATCTTCTGGTCAGGCGGATGGCAATGGAAAATATAGTCGTCTCCCTCACTTGGGGGACATGCCCAAATATGCCCTGTTGTATAACTAACAATACAAAGAGAAGGAACATTCAAGAGAAATGATCATTCTGGGAAGAACGACACACTAAACTACACGGTGAAGTCAAAAGAGAAACCAATGATTCGCCCTCAAGACAATACAAAGTATATAATCCAGCATTAGGTCAAAGTTCTTAGGCCAGAACTAGCATAACCCACAGCAGTAACAGCGGAGCTCACATTGCCTAGTGCTTCTTAGAGGTTTCACAGAGGCTAGTTCTTGGGGGATCCCAAAACCCCAATTTTGCATTTAAAAATCAAATGAAAGCTACAATGCAAAGGGAAACAGATCCATCTCGATAAGAAAGCTAAACAAAATGCAAGTTGTTGAGAACAGCCTGCAAGGTGAGGTGTAAGGAACCAGTCTGACAAATTTTTATCTCCAGACCTTTGTTTCTGGTTTTGATTCTCAAGTGTAAAAGGATCAATGCAAATGTTCAAGATTCTGATCCTAAATGAGTAGCAATCAACTCTGAAATAAAACTGTACCAAACAGCTTAACTGGACAAAATAAAACTAATCTGGGATGGGTGTAACATCAAAGCTCTCCAGCGAAAGTGAGGTTCCAATTCTATTAGATGAAAACCAAAGCTGAGAAAAAAGGGCAAAAAGTCATATATTTGTACGTTTCCATTTATATCTTACCACAATACCACAGCGGTAATTAATTTAAACCATTTTTAAAAAATGCCATTTGTTATTAATACGCTTACCCTAGTTTCTTGACATATTCTAAATATCCAATTAGGATTTCATAATAGACTGCAGTCCTCAAGCATTTCGGGCGGAAAAAGTGAACACTGTCGAGGTATGATATGTATACTCTCCTGTAACAAGTGGGGAGAAGGAAACCAAGTCAGGCCATCACATGATTTCTTACCAATGCGGCTACAAATACATGTTCTCTCTCCGTGTTTTTTAAAGCTCACCTTGTCAACATGGTATTATTGTCAGGTATTTAAATGACTAGATTGTGAACCCTTTAGGGGAGCTTAGTGAGCCTAAGGATCTATTATAATCTCAGCATCCAGTAGTGCCTGAAACATAGTGTATCAATCAATATTTATGGATCCAAATGTATTCTGGCAGCATTCTTATTCTGGCCTTTATACTATTTTGGAAACAAACTCTAAGCCATATTGCTACCTGATCTGCATGACACTCATTCACATACCTCTCAGCAAGGTACTATCTAGATTTAAGCCCATTTTCTGAAAAGTAGTGTTTGTTTCCCATTCCAGGCTGCTACTCACAACGCTTTCCTTATTACTATGACCACAGAAAAGCAGTATTGAGCAGTACTTTGTGTTTTTGGTTTCATTTCAATACTACACTTGAGAATTTGCATTTCCAAACGAAGTACATCAAACATGTTCTTTTGCCCATTTTGCCTTTCATCTAACTACAAACTTCCACCCTAGTAAACCTTACCTCTGATTGGGTGGAGGGCAGTCCGAGCCATACTCCTGAACATGCATGCCAAAGAAGCACAAGTCAACACCATCAATCTCTTCAAAGGCAAAGAGGGCTTTGGTTCGATAGGGAAAGGATTCTGCCATCTCTCCATTATCCACAAACCTACACAATTCAGATTGGAGGGAAAAAACACAACATGTCATTCAGATCAGAATCATCAATAGTAACTGTGGATGAACAATTGTGGATCCACAAGAGAAGAAGAAAGTAAATTACTAGATACCTTGCTTTCATGCCTGGTTTGACTTCCACAGTTTTGTCAGAAGCATGAACGACACGAACAGTGACTTCTCCTGACTCAGGGTGATTTTGTCTCCTCAGAAAATCATTCACACGATTCTCTAGAAAGGTGCCAAGCCTAGTGGATGGCAACCCTAGGAATGTAGAAGTTAAAAGTTCAGTAGTAACCAAGATGCAAAATCATTACTGTTAAAAGCAAGCAATGTAGTCAATACTCAAAGCATTCCCCCCACGGAAGACTGCATGAATGTGCACTCATCCTTGCACAGGGGCCCTGCTGGTCTTGTCTGAATCATTCCAATTTAGTGCATATGCAGTTAAAGCAAACATGGTAGTCAATACTTTTTAAATGTTATTTCCCCCAACTTTTTATTTTGAAAACTTTATAATTTCAGAAGTTAAAAAATAGACCAAATATCCATATGCAGTTTGCCTCAATTTGCAAAACTAATTTTTAAAAAAGTTTATTTTAGAGCAAGAAAAAGAAATATCAATGTGACAGAGAGACATTGACCAGTTGCCTCCTGTACACACCCCCACCTGGGACTGAACCCGAAACCCAGGCATATGCCCTGACCGGGAATCAAACCAGCAACCCCTCACTGCACAGGATGATGCCCACCAACTGAGCCACACGGCCACAGTGCTACAAAAATAATTTTTAAAAATGTTGGATATTATGAGAAACCTTGCAGGAATAAAAGTGACCTGTAGGTCAGCAACGAATTGCAAAGGCACTTACGAAACTAAACCAAATACTGTAAGATAAATTAATACTAATAGTATAAAATTTTTAACCCCCCCCCAACCCTCAATTGAAAAAGTCACAGGTCTAAAAGCAGCCCCCACTAATGGTATGGACAAAACTTAGAGAACCACTCATGGGATAGCAATTCTGGCCAAATATTTCCACACCTGGTCCCCATTAAGAAATGGTCCAAATATGGAGAAATGCAGAAACAAGAAAACAAATTCTCCATGTTACATACCCTGATCCCTGAAATGTTTTTCTTAGGTCTAACGAATTTCACATCAAAAAGTACACTACAGTTCAATTCTAAGTACATACAGTATAGAAAAGTTTTACTTTTAATTTGGTTAAATATTTTAAATAAGGTTGAAACAAAGCATTCATTTTAGATAGTTTATTCTTAACTATGCTTTAGTGAAGTTTTGCCAAGCTATACCTGTAAAAATGAAACTTACTTTTAGCAGAAAACTTATTTTCTTTCCTAGTTCGTGCAGTTTTCTTTAAACAGCCATCACAGACAAACCTAAAATGTAAACCAAGACTTTGCTTACAAAACTTAGAGAAACATTTAAAGTAATGTATACTATATAACCTAGCTTATATATTGGTATGTATAAACTTAAAATTCAAAAGATGACCTGGGAGAAATAGAAACATTTCTAAATATGTAACAAAAAGTTAATACAAACAACATGTGAAGAGCTTGTGGATACCATTCACACACAAAAAAAGGAAAAACCTAATTGAAAAATAAAAGACATGAAGAAATGTGAAGGGCATATAAATTGCCTTACATGTGAAAATGATGAAGGATTACAGATTAAGATAGGAATTTTGTTTTTTTGGCAAAATTTTGGTATCAGTCTGTTTGCTTCTGATAGGTATTTAAGTGAGTACGTTCAGAAGTACCAATAGATTTAAAATTTACATTTTAAAAAAATCCTCATCTGAGATTTTTTAATTAAAAAAATTGATTATAGAAAGAGGGAGGAAAGGGGAGGGAGAGAAAGAGAAAAAGAGAGAAGTTGCCTCCCATACAGGGATCAAAACCGGGTAAATTTCCTGAATGGGAAATTGAACCAGAGACCTTCTGATACATGGAACGATATTCCAATTAACTGAGCCACCACGGCCAGGGCAAAATGTACATTCTTTTTGTTCCTGCAGTTACATAGGATGTGTACCTGAGCTGAATTTCTTACAAAAACCTGAGAGGTCATCAGCTAGCTGACTGATCAGAAGTTGCTGGAATCACTGCCAATCTGTTAATTATTCTCACCCACTCTGTAATTAAGGAGAACACTAAAAATTCATATCTAAAGAAAAGCTATATAAATATCAACTACTATGAGTTTCCTGAGTTATTTTCTGGAAACTTGTTAGCCTTCTCTTTCCTGTGACCTTCAAACCAGCATCAATAATCCAAGAAAAGAGCAGAGGACAGTATAGATAGAGACCCCATCCTAACAAGTCACTTGATGCACAGACTCTCCCCCTCGTCCCCTTCCCTTGGACAGAGCAGGGACCAGCCCCATTATTGGAGAGTGAGAAGTGGCCCATAGCAATAGCAGGTTTAGTGTCCAAAAAAATCCACATCGAAGTCAGTGACGATGGGCAGCTTGGATAAATATATGCAGAATATTCAGAAACAGAACATGTGGCCCAAGAACAGCTAGTTAACTGAAGTCTGTATCTAGTCACTTTATGCAACTCTGCCTTTCACTGAACAACAGCTATGTACCTTATTACTATAGCCATTAACATTATTGCCCAACCTCCCAAAAGATGTTTAAGTCTAATCCTAACCAGGGCCACCATTTAATATACTATTCAGTGTAATGTTTTCTCAAAGGGAAAAAGAGGTGTTCCTTTAGCACCCCTTATATTTTTATCTTCTAATTTTTCTAATGCAGTATAAGCAAACGTTCAAAATTTGGTAAATTTAATTGCATCTAACACCTCCTTGCTAGTTTCCAGGTGCTAGAGATGTCTTGTTACCTCTATTCATAAATCTTTTTTTTAAAAAATATATTTTATTGATTTCTTACAGAGAGGGAGAGGGATAGCGAGTTAGAAACATCGACGAAAGAGAAACATTGATCAGCTGCCTCTTGCACACCCCCTACGGGGGCTGGACCCGCAACCAAGGTACATGCCCTTGACTGGAATCGAACCTGGGACCTTTCAGTCCGCAGGCCGATGCTCTATCCACTGAGCCAAACCAGTCAGGGCTATTCATAA
This sequence comes from Myotis brandtii, assembly GCF_000412655.1. Taxonomy (NCBI): domain Eukaryota; kingdom Metazoa; phylum Chordata; class Mammalia; order Chiroptera; family Vespertilionidae; genus Myotis; species Myotis brandtii. Next base: position 406,065 of record NW_005363061.1, read on the forward strand.
ATCTTTAAAAAGCATTTACTTTTGATGTAACCAAAGATCACAAAATAATCCTATACAATAAAAGGCTAATATGCAAATTGACCAAATGGCAGAACAACCAGTCGCTATGATATGCACTGACCACCAGGGGGCAGACACTCAATGCAGGAGCTGCCCCCTGGTGGTGAGTGTGCTCCCACAGGGGGAGTGCGCTCAGCCAGAAGCCCTGAACTGGGCTCACGGCTGGCGATTGTAGCAGTGGTGGCGGGAGCCTTTCCTGCCTCCGTGGCAGCGCTAAGGATGTCCGCCTGCAGGCTTAGGCCCTCTCCCCAGCGGGCCTAAGCCGTCAGTTGGACATCCTCTGAGGGTCTGAGGGCTCCAGGGCTCCTGAACTGCAAGAGGGCCCAGGCCGAGCTGAGGGACACCCCTGCCTCGCGTGCATGAATTTATGAATTTCGGCCTCTAGTTTAAAATGAAAAACAGTAGAATAATTGTATATGGATTAAAAACTGCATGCAAACAAGATAATGATTTTTTTGATTCTAGGTTATTTAATGTTTTAAATCTGGGTTTAAATTAGCTTTTCCCAATCCAAAGAACAATTTTCAGAGACAGTAACTTTGAAGATATAATAATTGCAAAAACAAAAACTCATTAAGACTCATGATAAAGAAAGAGTCTAGATAAAACACTGGTGTCTCACCCAGATGGCCAGATCATCTCATGATGAAGGACACAGATCTGATGCATCTTTCTTCCACATTCGGTACATTCAACAAACCTGGAAGTAAAAAGCCAAAATATCTAAAGACTCAAAATAATAGTTTTTAGAAGTTTTTAAAAGCTCTTTACTGTTACAGGTAGAACAAATTTCAAAGAAATTAAATGTGACATTTTTAAATGTGACTGGAAAGGCAGTAAAATGTGAATGATCCCTACTGCTTAAGCTTCCAAATGAGTCTGCCACCACCCCGGCCACTCTAGGAATGCCCACCACAATGGTACATGCCAGCGCTCTGCAAGGCCTCACCACAAAGGAGGGTCTGTGAGCTTGCTTGAAAATGTGGAGGACAACAGGGATGGAACACATGGCCCTGGGCAGAGGTAGCTTGGTGCTTCCTTTGGGCCTATGCAACACCAATATTCGGTCGCTTTAGTGAAATGTAAACAAATACTAACTGTAATGTAAACATCTACATTTCTACCATCTATGTTAGTTGTATGTATGTAGATTCAGCCCAAGGATATAGAATCATCTCACTGGCCATGCAAACCAAGAAAATGAAGGGAAGAAAGGAAAATCAAAGTGTACTGACTATTCAAGGAAATCTACTTACAGTTCAGGATCCAGTGTGTCATTTTTTCTCTTGGAAAACTGTTCTTTATTTATTGTACTAAAGAGAGAAGAGGGACACAATGAGAAAAAGCGATGTAGAAAGGTGAGCATTCTGACCACCGTTCTATCCCAAGGAACAAATCTCATATGATAAGTGGATTATTTAAGTCCATTTTCCAGGGAAGTCTAGTCAAATAACTTTTTATATTAATAGAAAATTTCAATATCAAGAAAACATATTTTAGTCTTAAAGGTTAAAATTCCTTATAGTATTTATTTAAAAATATTCACATGGCCTCCCAACCATCTGGAACTGACACATCACACACACTGACAGCCTCACAAATACAGAAGCTAACACTCTTATCCATTCTCCATCCAGGATAAACTTCAGGGGGCCCAACTCTGCCTACTGTGGTGATTCTTCACAAAAATGAGGGCACTTCCACATTTAAACGGTTTCCTACTAGTTACAGTCTAGCAATACATCTCTACATGGCTCGAGGCCTTGCTACTCTGAAGACCAGCAGCACAAGTAGACCTTGCTAGTAACCTAGACTTTCAGGTCCACAGCACTCCTGCAGCATCAGCAGGAGGTTTCTTCACTCTTCAAAGCCACAGATGCACTGTGAGAACATGTGGTAAGACACTCCACAGTGCCAATAGTAAGGCTGCCTTCCTTTCCTGCATCAGGGAAACCTAGCTAGAGTCCTGACTTCCCTGGTTTAGCCAAAGGTCAGAAAATTTCCATAAGGCTCAAGGGACCTAGTACCTACTCCCCAGATCAAAGCCTGACTGTACTAAATTGTACTTCAATGGTGATTAAAGTTAAAGTGCAACTTCAAAAAGCCCAATTTGGAAAAATTAATCAGTTTTTCAAAGAAGCCCTGTTTTACTAGTAACATAACACAATTCCATAATTTTTTAAAGTGCTCGGAGCAGCTTTTGTTTATTATGGGTTAAACCAGAAAAGAAGCTGAAGAATATTAAAAGTATACAAAACAGTTCTTTCTTCCTAAAACAGTCCAAATTTGAAATACAATGTTTGTCTAAATCTCAGAGATTAGAAGTACTCTGAGCCCTGGCCGAAGTCAGGGTGTGTGTGGGAGGCAAGCAATCGATATGTCTTTTTCACATTGATGTTCCCCCTCTTCCTCCCTCTATCCCTCCCTCCCTCTCTCTAAAAATCAATGGAAAAAATATACCGAGGTGAGGATTAACAAAAAACAAAAAAACAAGTACAATGAGGCAGTTTGGGACATGCTTGAAAATTTTTTTCCTTGGCATTTACCAAAAAGAACTTGTAAGATCTCAAAAAGCCCAACGAAGTCTCTAAGTCACTCTAACAAAGCCCTAAGGTTGTTTAATGCTATTCACAATTATAGTGATTTCTGTATTATTATCTAAGATGAGAAGGCTGTAAGATTTTGTTCAATTCCCCTCAAATTCAAAACTGTTAATAATGAAGTTCCCTGGCACTACATACTTTCAACATTTAGGAAAGAAGCTGAGTGTTTCCTTATAGAAGAAATATATCTAAAATGACCACCCAGTACTAATGTAGTCCCTTTATCAGCACTAACAGAACCGATAAAAACTTTATCTGTGCTAACCAATATGGCGGCCACTAACCACAGATGTCTATTAAGCATTTAATAAGTAGCAAGTGCAAGTGAGAAACAACTTTACATTTTATTTACTTTTAATTAGTTTGTATTTAAGTAGCCATCTGTGGCTAATGGCTACCATATTGGACAGCATAATCCAAGACTACTCAGAAGCCTGAGCATAATCACCTGAAAACAAACAAGTAAGATGGCACTTTTGAAAAGCAGCAGGTACTTACGTTTGAGGCTGGGAAGGGTCATCCCCCAAAGAAACGCTCTCCCCTTGGATTTCATTGAAACACTTCTCACAGAAATGATACCTGTCGGCAAGAAGGCCATACTGGGGTGAACTGTTCCGTTCACACAACACAGCCCAAGCCAAGCAACGAAGCCACCAATCACAGCAGGCCAAGGAGGGGGACGGGAGCAGAGAGCAGGTCATCAACGGCGACAAGGACATTCAATGATGCAGATTTATGGGCCCCACAGTATGGGTTTTGTTTTTGGTTTGTTTTTTTTGCAATCAAAGCCAAATGCAGACAACGACAAGCATGAGGGAGGAAAAAAAAAAACAAAAAACAAAACAAACGAAGAAATGAGGGATTGCAGGATAACAAAACAACATTAAATGCAAGACAAGACAACACAAAGCAGGGGGCTGGACCCGCAACCAAGGTACATGCCCTTGACTGGAATCGAACCTGGGACCTTTCAGTCCGCAGGCCGATGCTCTATCCACTGAGCCAAACCAGTCAGGGCTATTCATAAATCTTTAAAAAGCATTTACTTTTGATGTAACCAAAGATCACAAAATAATCCTATACAATAAAAGGCTAATATGCAAATTGACCAAATGGCAGAACAACCAGTCGCTATGATATGCACTGACCACCAGGGGGCAGACACTCAATGCAGGAGCTGCCCCCTGGTGGTGAGTGTGCTCCCACAGGGGGAGTGCGCTCAGCCAGAAGCCCTGAACTGGGCTCACGGCTGGCGATTGTAGCAGTGGTGGCGGGGGGCTTTCCTGCCTCCGTGGCAGCGCTAAGGATGTCCGCCTGCAGGCTTAGGCCCTCTCCCCAGCGGGCCTAAGCCGTCAGTTGGACATCCTCTGAGGGCTCCCCGCTCCCAGGGCTCCTGAACTGCAAGAGGGCCCAGGCCGAGCTGAGGGACACCCCTGCCTCGCGTGCATGAATTTCGTGCACTGGGCCTCTAGTTTAAAATGAAAAACAGTAGAATAATTGTATATGGATTAAAAACTGCATGCAAACAAGATAATGATTTTTTTGATTCTAGGTTATTTAATGTTTTAAATCTGGGTTTAAATTAGCTTTTCCCAATCCAAAGAACAATTTTCAGAGACAGTAACTTTGAAGATATAATAATTGCAAAAACAAAAACTCATTAAGACTCATGATAAAGAAAGAGTCTAGATAAAACACTGGTGTCTCACCCAGATGGCCAGATCATCTCATGATGAAGGACACAGATCTGATGCATCTTTCTTCCACATTCGGTACATTCAACAAACCTGGAAGTAAAAAGCCAAAATATCTAAAGACTCAAAATAATAGTTTTTAGAAGTTTTTAAAAGCTCTTTACTGTTACAGGTAGAACAAATTTCAAAGAAATTAAATGTGACATTTTTAAATGTGACTGGAAAGGCAGTAAAATGTGAATGATCCCTACTGCTTAAGCTTCCAAATGAGTCTGCCACCACCCCGGCCACTCTAGGAATGCCCACCACAATGGTACATGCCAGCGCTCTGCAAGGCCTCACCACAAAGGAGGGTCTGTGAGCTTGCTTGAAAATGTGGAGGACAACAGGGATGGAACACATGGCCCTGGGCAGAGGTAGCTTGGTGCTTCCTTTGGGCCTATGCAACACCAATATTCGGTCGCTTTAGTGAAATGTAAACAAATACTAACTGTAATGTAAACATCTACATTTCTACCATCTATGTTAGTTGTATGTATGTAGATTCAGCCCAAGGATATAGAATCATCTCACTGGCCATGCAAACCAAGAAAATGAAGGGAAGAAAGGAAAATCAAAGTGTACTGACTATTCAAGGAAATCTACTTACAGTTCAGGATCCAGTGTGTCATTTTTTCTCTTGGAAAACTGTTCTTTATTTATTGTACTAAAGAGAGAAGAGGGACACAATGAGAAAAAGCGATGTAGAAAGGTGAGCATTCTGACCACCGTTCTATCCCAAGGAACAAATCTCATATGATAAGTGGATTATTTAAGTCCATTTTCCAGGGAAGTCTAGTCAAATAACTTTTTATATTAATAGAAAATTTCAATATCAAGAAAACATATTTTAGTCTTAAAGGTTAAAATTCCTTATAGTATTTATTTAAAAATATTCACATGGCCTCCCAACCATCTGGAACTGACACATCACACACACTGACAGCCTCACAAATACAGAAGCTAACACTCTTATCCATTCTCCATCCAGGATAAACTTCAGGGGGCCCAACTCTGCCTACTGTGGTGATTCTTCACAAAAATGAGGGCACTTCCACATTTAAACGGTTTCCTACTAGTTACAGTCTAGCAATACATCTCTACATGGCTCGAGGCCTTGCTACTCTGAAGACCAGCAGCACAAGTAGACCTTGCTAGTAACCTAGACTTTCAGGTCCACAGCACTCCTGCAGCATCAGCAGGAGGTTTCTTCACTCTTCAAAGCCACAGATGCACTGTGAGAACATGTGGTAAGACACTCCACAGTGCCAATAGTAAGGCTGCCTTCCTTTCCTGCATCAGGGAAACCTAGCTAGAGTCCTGACTTCCCTGGTTTAGCCAAAGGTCAGAAAATTTCCATAAGGCTCAAGGGACCTAGTACCTACTCCCCAGATCAAAGCCTGACTGTACTAAATTGTACTTCAATGGTGATTAAAGTTAAAGTGCAACTTCAAAAAGCCCAATTTGGAAAAATTAATCAGTTTTTCAAAGAAGCCCTGTTTTACTAGTAACATAACACAATTCCATAATTTTTTAAAGTGCTCGGAGCAGCTTTTGTTTATTATGGGTTAAACCAGAAAAGAAGCTGAAGAATATTAAAAGTATACAAAACAGTTCTTTCTTCCTAAAACAGTCCAAATTTGAAATACAATGTTTGTCTAAATCTCAGAGATTAGAAGTACTCTGAGCCCTGGCCGAAGTCAGGGTGTGTGTGGGAGGCAAGCAATCGATATGTCTTTTTCACATTGATGTTCCCCCTCTTCCTCCCTCTATCCCTCCCTCCCTCTCTCTAAAAATCAATGGAAAAAATATACCGAGGTGAGGATTAACAAAAAACAAAAAAACAAGTACAATGAGGCAGTTTGGGACATGCTTGAAAATTTTTTTCCTTGGCATTTACCAAAAAGAACTTGTAAGATCTCAAAAAGCCCAACGAAGTCTCTAAGTCACTCTAACAAAGCCCTAAGGTTGTTTAATGCTATTCACAATTATAGTGATTTCTGTATTATTATCTAAGATGAGAAGGCTGTAAGATTTTGTTCAATTCCCCTCAAATTCAAAACTGTTAATAATGAAGTTCCCTGGCACTACATACTTTCAACATTTAGGAAAGAAGCTGAGTGTTTCCTTATAGAAGAAATATATCTAAAATGACCACCCAGTACTAATGTAGTCCCTTTATCAGCACTAACAGAACCGATAAAAACTTTATCTGTGCTAACCAATATGGCGGCCACTAACCACAGATGTCTATTAAGCATTTAATAAGTAGCAAGTGCAAGTGAGAAACAACTTTACATTTTATTTACTTTTAATTAGTTTGTATTTAAGTAGCCATCTGTGGCTAATGGCTACCATATTGGACAGCATAATCCAAGACTACTCAGAAGCCTGAGCATAATCACCTGAAAACAAACAAGTAAGATGGCACTTTTGAAAAGCAGCAGGTACTTACGTTTGAGGCTGGGAAGGGTCATCCCCCAAAGAAACGCTCTCCCCTTGGATTTCATTGAAACACTTCTCACAGAAATGATACCTGTCGGCAAGAAGGCCATACTGGGGTGAACTGTTCCGTTCACACAACACAGCCCAAGCCAAGCAACGAAGCCACCAATCACAGCAGGCCAAGGAGGGGGACGGGAGCAGAGAGCAGGTCATCAACGGCGACAAGGACATTCAATGATGCAGATTTATGGGCCCCACAGTATGGGTTTTGTTTTTGGTTTGTTTTTTTTGCAATCAAAGCCAAATGCAGACAACGACAAGCATGAGGGAGGAAAAAACAAAACAAAAAACAAAACAAACGAAGAAATGAGGGATTGCAGGATAACAAAACAACATTAAATGCAAGACAAGACAACACAAAGCAGAAAGCCAAGGCAAAGCACAGATTAGCATTAAATATCTCAAATGGGATCACAAGTAGCAAATAAAAAAGTTTCACTTACACAGACCTACACCCTTCATTTTAATAATTAATGCTAATTGATACAAATTAATCAGAAGAAGGAAGGAGAATATACTGGGGAGAGAATAATTGCCATCCTGTTACCTAAACATTATTTTCACACACTTCTCCCCACTTCTTTAAAAAAAAAAAAAAAATCCATTATGGATACAGTACCAGGGAACAACTAATCCAAAAACAACTGTGGGTTGGAAAAAATTTTCTTTTTGATCCCAAGGAAGCCACATTAAAAAAAAAGCCCACACGTTTTTCAATGAAAAGTTTGCACAAGCAGTTAAATACGGATTGTAACCATCAACTGATATAGTTAAAAAGACAAAAGGAAGGCAGTGGTGTGTGTAGATTCCTTGGTACAAAGTAAATTGATGTTAAAAATACAAAAATGGTATGAATGTTAAGATTGTAGCATGAGAAGTTTCATGCTGGTTGTTATTTGATTTTTTGAACATAAGGTGCTTAAAACAACTTGAGACCCACTTTTTCCAGGTTTTAATCAGTAAAACACTATGGACACGAATGACTACAAAGCACTAAGGGAGTGCACCTAACTTTTTGTAAATAAAACAAAACAAAAAGTTTAAGTGACTCTTTCAAAGCTAGGACTACATCTGTAGCACACAAGTTCAGAAAAAACACCACCATGGGCTTGGTTTTATTATAGAAGAGTATTAATCACCAGCCTTGCTCTTTACTGTCTCTGAGCCCACAGTAAACACTCCCAAACCCATACTGAAAACAGGAGACGAATCATGGTTAAGATAACAGTGAGTAAATTTTTGTAATTACTGCCCAAAAGGAAACATCATAGAGAAAGGGCAAATAGCAATATTAAAATATTTCTTCTAATCAGTTTCTTTTCAATGTGCACAAATCCGTGCACTGGGACACTAGTATTGTTATAAGCCAGGGCCCAGACAAGTGACGCAAGGCTACTTTCTGCTATAAAACTGTGTATTTCTACAAAGGCAAATTGCAAAACTAGAACTTGTGCTATACAGTTGTTCTCAAGCAAGTTACACATGAACCATGACCTTATGTGTGTTGGTCCATGTGCATGCACTCTCTAGACAAGCACACACATGGATCATGGGCCACACATGGTCAAGCTTACCTGTTCTGGTAACTGTAATACGTGGCATCACGCGGGATTGTGCACAACTGTTTGCCATAGCAACAGAGTGTCTGTGGAGAGAATTCCAACTGCAAAAGAAACCATTCATTAAATAGTACACAGGCCTGAAGAACAAGCTAGAATATTTACATGGGCAAATAAAAAACCAAGTCAGTGAAGTCTTAATTCTCATTTGTGTTAATCATAATTTGTTGTTTCCAAGACAGTTCACAGAACTAAAACCATTCTAGTTTACTAATGTATTATTTCACCACTGTGAATAGACTTAGTGGTCATATCCTCTCATGACTTACCAAAGAACTCAATAGGACAAGAGGAGCTTAATGTGAATTGGTATGCACAGGCAAACCAGTACATGACAGGTGGTATGCACCCACAGGAGGTTATGATCAAATCCCTACTCCAGATGAATTTATAATCTAATGATTCAGGATTCTAATTAGTCAAGTTTTCAACACAATAATTATCTGTGCAAAAATTCTTACCTTTCTACCACAACAATATCCAAGGCTTTGCATGACTGGGTCAATTTCTTGTTCAAAGACCTCAGAGAGCTTGGAGCAGTATTTGTACACCCGCGATGTTTTCCGATTATATAACCAGGCATTGTTGAACATAAGCCAAATGTCATCCACATACTGCCAGGGCTCCTGATACTGTCCAGTGTCTAACTTCCTCTTGATGGTGGAAAGATCCATGGGGATCTTCACAATATCAAAGTAATCCTAGGACAAATAACACCAAGCAACATTACTCAAAGTCTCAGTATATTTAAGGTAGATAGCCTATCTTCCTATTATCATCATTAATTTCCAGGTAATGTTGAGTCTTTGACCTGTCTATATTTCAGAAGAGTTGATTGATCCAACACCCTTTAAATCATTAGTCTACAGAGATGTGAGGCAGGTCAAAGGAAAGAGCAGAGAACAGAGCTACCACAGACTTTCCATATGCCAGGCTTATGGTCTACAGAAACAACTGCAGGTGCTTTACCACATAGTATAAGTGCAATCAGTTTAAAGACCCTAAAATTTTAGTACTAGAAGGAAACTAAGTCAACATCAGTGCTCCATCTAAGGCCACAGAGAAATATAGGCGGGTGGGGGGTGGCAGAGGGAATTCCCGACGGATTTCCACCCTTCGCAGCACTCCACTGCCTTATTCAATACTACTTAAAATCCTCAAAGGGAACCTGCTAGCAGACTGGTGTAAAGGCAACTTTAAAAGCAGATGAAGTTGCCTGGCCGATGTGGCTTAGAAGTTGAGCGTCCACCCATGAACCAGGAGTCACAGTTCGATTCCCAGTAGGGGCATGCAGGAGGCAATCTCATTGATGTTTTTTCTATTTTTCTCTCTCTCTCCCTCTCTCTGAAATAAAGTAAAAAACAAAAGACCTCCACAAAAATCCTCTGGAGAACTTAAGATAGCAGCCGATTGAAATAGGCCGTTAAGGTCTTCCAGTTTAAAAAAATAAAAGCTAAAATAAAAGCTGATGAAGCTAATTTGGGTCTATCTTTTCCGTAAAAAAAAAAATATTGCTACTCCAGTGATAAACTATATGACTCAGGAATCCCACTGAATATATATCCAAGAGAAATAAGAACATCCACCACACTGCCTTGATTGGTTTGGCTCGGTGGATAGAGCTTCGGACTGAGGGGTCCCGGGTTTGATTCCGGTCAAGGGCATGTACCTTGGTTGCGGGCGCATCCCTAGTAGGGGGTGTGCAGGAGGCAGCTGATCGATGTTTCTCTCTCATCGATGTTTCTGACTCTCTGTCTCTCTCTCTTCCTCTCTGTAAAAAATCAATAAAAATATATTTTTTTAAAAACAACAAAAAAACAAACATCCACCACAAAAAAATTTGATGCGGATATACCCAGCAGCACCAGTGTCAACAGTAAAAAATGTGTAAACAACCCAAATGTCTAACAAAAAATAAACTGGTGAAGAAAATATGGTATAGCCACACAAAGGAATATTCCTGGGCCATAAAAAGAACTGAAATACTGACTTGTGCTACAACAGGATGAACCCTAAAAACATTATGCTAAGTGAAAATAAGCCAGTTACAAGTACCACATACTGTATAACTCCATTTAGTGAAATGTCCAGAATGGACAAATCAAGAAAGCAGACTTATGGTTGACTGGGGATACTGGTAGTGGCGGCTGTGAAGCAGATGGGAATGACTGCTCATGGGGTTTCTTTTCTTTGGTGGGCTGGTAAAAATGACCCAAAACTGACTGTGGTGATGGTTACATAATTCTGTGAATGCACAAAACCATTGAATTATATACTTTACATGAATGACTTACACCATATGTGAATTATATCTGAATAAAGCTGTTAACAAGTTAAAAAACAAAATCAGAAGTGCCACCACATACTTACAGGGATTCCTAGAAGCTGAGGGTCCACAGGTTGACGAAAGGGGAGGGATTCTGGATCCTGTCGGTAAAGTGCCTCCAATGTTGGCATCAGTGCCTGGCGTAATTCTTCTGGTTTGAAAACTTTAAGAGTACATTTAAAATTAGTTACCAATTAACCATAAAAAAAGAAAAAGTTCAAGTCAAAGCTATGAATATATCTCAAGAATCACAAAATACAAAAATGCCTACGTTGTCCCCATGGAAGTATCACTAAGGGTGGGTAGCGCCTTCAAAACACCATGTCTTGTAATCCTTAAACACCTTTTATGGCTCAGCTAATTTTTCAGTCAGAAATTTAGTTAAGATTTTTTGTTTCTCCCTCACCCAAGGACCCATTCATTGATTTTTTAGAGAGAGGGAGAGACAGAAGCATCAATGTGAGAAACAGGTTGGTTGCCTCTCGTATGTGCCCCATCCGGAAAGGAACCTACAACCTAGGTATATGTGCCCTGACCGGGAATTGAACCTGGGACGTAGGTACGTGCCCCACCTGGAATGGAACCCATGACCTTTCAGTGTATGGGACGATGCTCCAACCAACTGAGCCACAATGGCCAGGGTAGTTAAGATGGTCTTGACCAAGTAGAAAAAGAATCCCAAACCTTCCAAAAATTTATTAAGAGACTTGTCAAAACAATATAGGAGGAGGAGGATGCTATCAAGTAAGAATAGAAAGAACTCATTCACAACATCAGTGTTTAACAAGCTAGAAATTGGATCTGGTATTGTCTTATTGCTGAAGGTATCAGAAGCACTCCAAGAATAGTCCCTCATTGTGTTTCAGAACTTAGGAGGAAGACATATTTACAATTTTAATGGCAAATGTTGGGTTTAAGTCTAAGGAAACAGACTAAATTGTTATTGCCAGAACACTGGACTCAGTTTACCAAATTATGTTCAAGTGTGTTTTGCAAAAGTCAGGAAAGAGTTGCACGTGTGTCCCAAATGGAATCAGTTTAAGCTGTCATTCAAGAAGCTAGCCATAAAAGGTCCAATTTTGAGCTTTAAAATTACACTTAGAGCACAGGCCTTATTTCTACTATTTACAAATAAATTTTATCTTCGGGAGGGTATATATGTTAGCACTTCAGGTATTTTTGACCTCATTATGGGGGCTGCCATAAAAAGAAAAATCAGACAAACAGATGGCTTCTTTTGTCTCTCATACTAGGTTGTATTCAAAATAAACAGATTTTGAGCAAACTTGTGTGATTAGCTGTTTTAAAGAGAATCCGAATAGTAAGACTGGGTTTGTTGCAGCCCACATTAAAACAACTCCTCAATATATACAACCTTACTTTTAAGTGAAAATAATTTCTTAACCCCAACATTTTAAAGTACATTAATGGAACACTTTTATAAACATCCTCTCCAGGAGCCAGGAGACTCTCCCTTGAGATAAGCCCTGTCTGTTCTGTGCCACTGAAGAGGTCACTAGAGTTACAGGAAGTTCTAGTCCTACACTAGTTAATTTCTGTGGGAATGTTTGAGTTTAACACTGCGTTAAGCAGCACTGCTTTGTTGACTTGATTCATCAATATTCAGCAGGGTGGTTCAAAGCAGAGACTGCATAGCTGACCTGGGTTCACTTAGCAGCTGAGTAAGCTGGGGCAAGTTACTTATTGAGCATCAGTTTTCCTGCCTGTATAATGGGATCAACAGCATCAGAGTTTTTATAAACTTATCAAATGAGACAATGCAGTTGTGTGGCATAATGCCTGGTGCACAGTAGGTTAACGATGTTATTATTGCTGTTATTTTTTGCATTTCAAGAATATTACTTAATTTCTCTCCTCTGGAAAATACAATTTTGACAGGGTGTTAACCACCCAACCCTGAAGAAATGATGGGTATGACTGACCCAGTAATTCCAGGAAGGAAATATACCTTAAAATAAATAAATAAAGTAAGTAAATAAATTCTTTTCCAACATTAGTTAATGAAAAGACCAGGACAAGGGCTCCAAGCTTAATGAAATCACATTAGAGTCCATTTCAGAGGTCCAAGAAGCCTGATCCCATTTTTCTCAAGTTCTGTTGGTCCCTGCCTTCAGGAACACAGAGCCCGAGACTTACTCTTCTTCTTTGACTGTCCTGGAGCTGGAGACGACTGGGTAACTGAAGTACTTGGCTGGTCTTCCTCCTCTTTTGTCTCAGTTTTTATTTCAGTGCCTCTCTCTTCTGTTTCTGTAGGTTCCACTTTACAGTCTTCTGCTTTAGTCTAAAAGGCAAGGTAGGTATTTTAGTATTCCAAAGACATGCAACTGGAAGCAGTAAAGATCACTGACTGACTTACATCGTCTCCCCTAGCCGCCCCCATGAGTATCTGAAGACCCTTTTTTCAAATGGAAATCAATGAAATGAGATTTAATTATCAGAATACGTTCCTGTAACATGTTTAATTGGGTTTCTAGACTGAGTTCCTTACCAAATCACAGTAATTGCCCTACTCTCACCTCTGGAATATCCTCTGGCTGAGTATCTGCTGGTTCTGGCTGATCCACTTCCATTTTAGCCTCCATTTTCACTTCCTGTGAAGGCTGCTTCTCAGGAATGGCCTGAGAATTCACTTCTGTGCTACTAGTAGATGGAGGGTTTGACACCTGCCCCTCAATGCTTACAGCTGGCTGGGAAAGCTGGGCAGAGAAGGGGGACGACACAAAAAATTTGCCAATTATACAACCAGAATTTAAGCTACACAATAGGATGGCATGGTTAACCCCCTATTTCTAGGCTGTTATCATTACATCCTTTTATAGAGCTTTCACTTACTGCCTATTTCATCCCCTTGTAATAAAGCATGCTTTATTTTATTTTAAACCCTCACTCGAGGATATGCTTAGAGAGAGGAGGGGAGAAAGAGAAACATCAATGTGAGAGAGAAACATGGGTTGGGTGCCTTGCGTATGTTCCCTAGCTGGGGATCAAAACCATAACCCAAGTATGTGTCCTGACTGGGAGTTGCACCAGCAACCCTTTGGTACATGGGATGACGCTCAACCAAGTCACTCTGGCCAGCGTAAATTATGCTTTAGAACAGGAGATTTAGGACTTAAAAATACTGGTTGACCAGTTGCACATAAAAGAGCCATCAACTGGCTTTTGTTGATTCTCATTCTGTGGTAGTGTGTGAGGGGTGAAGGTTTCAGAGGTGACTGCCTAGAGGAGCTCACATTTATACAGAAATGGAAAGAAAAGAAAAAAGGATGACTGCCTATCTTGTTTTGTTTTTAACACTTCTCATTAGGACATTTCAAATGTACAGAAAAGTAGAATATAATGAACCCTCATACTGCATGGCTGTTTGGAATAATCACATTCTAAAGGGTAAATGTCCATTCTCTAAAGTCTTCCAATAAGAAACCTCATAATGAGAGATTAGTATTTTCAGGAACTACCCTACGTAGAATAAAATCAAGTTTCCTTTTGCACTCTGCCCTCCCTTGCCCATCAAAGGCCAGGATGAACCAGTCAGTAATGAACAGTGTTTTATAAAGTAGACTTTTAGCTCAATATTGACAGAGAACGAAAACAGTATCAGTGATCAAGTAGAAGGTTCTAAGCCTTCACCCATCGAGTTCTGTTAGTAAGGATGCAACTATTATATGTGAATTTAGATGTCTACTATATATAAAACGAGCCTCTCACAAGGAAGCTACAAGCTGTTCCAAGCCCATACTTTTCTCATCTTAGATCATAATTTTCTAACCTTGGCTAGGACCACAAACACTCATAAATCCATGATTTTGTTTTGTTCATTTGCCCTCATATACTACAGCTCAGACTATTTGAAAAAGATTCTTTAAAATTCATGTGAGTATACTAAATGTACTTGAGTCTCTCCCCTCATGGTCCCCTTATATGCCTTAAAGCCTCAGAATACAACATGAAACAGCATGGTCAACATCAGACCTAAACAAAATCTCTGAACTCCATGTATGCTAGGTACTACAACAGGAAAAAAGAAAAGTAAAAAGGGTAGGGAAAGTAAGAAAGAAAGAAAAGAAAGTCGAATCTAGTCTAGCTGGGCAGACAACAAGAGATGAAACAAGAGACAAGAGAATTAACACAGCACAGAAGTACTTTAACACCACAGTACAGTTGAAACAATCCCACCCAAACCCAAGTCTGCTTACTGGAGTGGCAGGCTGTGGAGGCAGCAGTGGTGCCGTCGGGGTGGGAACAGACGCCGACGTACTCTGCTGTGAGAGAGGCTGCTGCTGCAGCTGGTCAGCTGAAGCAGCAGCAGGAAGTGAAGGCTGTAGTTGGGGAGGAAGTTGCGTTGGTGGAGGTGTAGGTGTCTGCCTTGGAGGTGGATGCAGAGCCTGGGACTGTGGCCCAGGTGGCATTGCTGGAGGTGTAGGAACAGGGGCTGGAATTGCTGTTGCTGGTGGCTGCTGAGCCCCTATGCTTGGGGGAGTGTGGTGAGGGGTGGGAGTACGACTAGGTACAGGAGAGGGTGAATTCTGATGCAGAGCTGGTTGAGGAAGAGGGGGACAGTGAATGTGGCTCCCTTGAGACCCTGGAGGCATTATAGGAGAGTTCACAGGGCAGGAAGAACTGGACATTTGTGCCTGTTAAAATGAGAAACATAAGATGGAAATTAAGAAGAGAATTAAAGCAATATTTACATAGGCAGGCTATATGCATTTAAGGACACAAACTGATTAAACAAAAATGGCAATGAATGCCTCCATTTAAAAATGTGATAAAACTTGTTATTGGGGGCATATATCTTTGTATAATATAGTACAATTAAGTAAACGTCAAAAAATTCAGCTGAATGGCCTCAGTCTCTATAGGGGCATGGAACAGGTAAGTACACATATACAGTGGATTTTGGCCTTCCTATGCTCTCTTCAGCTAGAGTTCTTCCTTCTGCACAGCAGTTGTAACAAGATTTCATTTTAATGTGTTCATTACTTTAAAAAATGGTTAATACTATCAATTTAATTTCTTTCCTGGTTTATAACAATTAACATGGCTATGCCACAGAGTACTCACTTCACTGTTCAGAATACCACATGTCTATACTGTTTATTTTTCAATCCTCACCGAGGACATTTGTCCATTCATCTTTTTAGAGAGTGTGGAAGAGAGAGGGAAAGACAGAAATATCAATGTGAGAGGAACACATCGATTGGTTGCCTCCTGCATGTGCCCTGTCCAGGGTCCCGACTGGGGAGGAACCTGCAGCCGAGGTACATGCCCTTGACCAGAATTGAACCCAGGGCCCTTCGGTCCGCAGGATAATGCTCTATCCACGGAGTCAAACCTGCTAGGGCTATACTGTTCTTAATAAAAACTTTTAAAAAATCATCTACTCTTACCCACGATTGCTGCCACCCTTCCCTGTATAAAACCTAGACCAGAGGTTCAGGTTCAAGAATCACAAAACCAAGAAAATCCATTTGTCAGACATACTTGAGACACTGGTGCTTGACCTCCAGGCGGAGCCAAAGGCATATTCGTTACATTCATTCCCTGTGTTGAGAACGGAGTCTGGGGAAGGTACTGGCTCTGGCTGGAAGGCTGCTGCATTCGAGGCCCATAGCCCATAGGCTGCAAACAAAAACACAGCACCAAATTGCTTCATTACAGTTATTTTACTGGAGCAGCTGGAATCACCAACTGGTCTGGCCCTGATATGGGGAGGGTGGGGTAGGGCAAGAAAGGAAGAAAGTGGTGCAACAGTTGTATTCATGCCAAGATAATAGAGGAGTCTCACAGTTTACCTAAGCCTACTTTAGAGAAATTACAAGAGGTGACAAACGAATTCTCTGATACACAACTGCACCTAGAACTCTGATAGAGGTAATTGTTTCTTCACAAACTCTGCTTAAGGAAGAAGGATGAATAAAAATTTCAGGAGACATTTGCTCTTTGCTTATGTCAGTGATATTGTAATAGAGTAAATAGTAAGACTCCATAATGGGTACAAAAAAGTAAAATATTACAAGTTGTGCTGAACAAGGTGTAGCATTCATGGTCCCCAATGAATTGTTACATTTCATTTATAAAATTATCTCAAACAAATACAGGCCTTTAATGAAGAATTATGGAGTACCAAAGGCCCCAAAATGCCATAATCTAAGAACGGTATGTACATATTAAAATGAAGATTAATAAGCCTCCTCATTAAATATGGAAGACATTATGCTACACAATGCTAGAGAGGCTCAGGAATTAGAGGCACTAGCTAATGCAAAGACAAGGTAAGGGTTGAGGCCAACCAAAGGTTGATAATAGGTTTAGAGTTTGCAATAGGAGCAATGAGATGTTAAGAGTCCTTTTCCTCCAGTCTCTAAGAACAGGCAACTGCCCCTCCATTGCAAAAGACAGTTACCTTCCTAGGGAAGACAGGCATTACAGAAAAGAGGTGATTATGTAAAAGTGTATGAGCTACCAAACACTGAGATTCCAGCAAAAGGTGACTGGCCATTCTTATAAGCTTTCCAATACTATGACTATGAACAGTAGTTGGAAGCAAATCTTTCCTATAGTATTTTATATAGATTACAATCAAGACAGTTCTTAACATATATATTGACTCTCAGGATATAGATATCTATATATCTATATCTATCTATATCTATAGATATAGATACACATACACACACACACACACACACACACACACACACACACACACACACACACACACACTTTAGAAACCTGGTTCTTCCATTTAAAGCTTTCAAGCCATTATATAAGTTCTGACACAGAGCATTGTAATTTACAGATGTACCATAATTTGACCTAACAAACCCCCCAATGCACATTCAGGATATGGTTTTATTTCAAAAGAGAGTATATAATGTAACATCTTTCACACAAATTTTCTTCAAAGTATATCCTTTTAGTATCTCAGTGATTATTTCTGTAGGATAAATTCTGAAAAAACAATTTATAGATAAAGAGAAAGGTGAGCCGAAACCGGTTTCGCTCAGTGGATAGAGCGTCGGCCTGCGGATTGAAAGGTCCCGGGTTCGATTCCGGTCAAGGGCATGTACCTTGGTTGCGGGCATACCCCCAGTGGGAGATGTGTAGGAGGCAGCTGATCGATGTTTCTCTCTCATCGATGTTTCTCTCTCATCGATGTTTCTAACTCTCTATCTCTCTCCCTTCCTCTCTGTAAAAAATCAATAAAATATATTAAAAAAAAAAGAGAGAGAAAGGTGAAAATTAATTTTAGTGTTCACTGCCTATTTATTCTCATTTCTGAAACACATACTCATTTAATAATGTCTATATTAGGGCCATAGAATAAAATAGAATTACACAAGAATCACTTATAGTCAGCTGTTTAAGCAAGTGTCAGAATTTTTATATAAAAAGTAGAAACAAAGAAAAAAAGGATTTTAAAATTGTCGGGTAAAGGTCAAAAGAGATGACCCAAACAGGCCAAACTTACTGGGTTGAGAGTTCCAGGCTGAGCTAACTGTCCATGGTGCTGAAGAGGAGAGGTTTGCCGGGGCCCAATAGGGGGTTGGGGCATATTCATCTGGCCAAATTGATTCAAACCTGTAAGTGTAAAATATTAGATCTGAACACTTTCATGGGATCAAAGAATAAAAGACAGGTCTTATTTCTGATTCTACATCATTTTATAAGGACAAATAAATGAACCTGTTTTCAACTGTGAATGAATCTGTGTAATTCACAATAGCAACAGAGGGGCATTGTTATCATCAATTCCATATTGGCCCATTGTTTTTAAATGGATGCTTGACCACTTTAATGTCTTTTGCCTCTCAACCTGCCAGCCAACCTGCTCTTCACCCCTCCCTTCCTCCCTGGGCTCCAAACACCAAAAGGTTTTCAGATTTCTCAGGCAAGCAATTATGATATCTACTACTGGCCTGGGGCAAGAAATCGAGGTGCAAGTATAATCTCGTAGTAAACCAGGGACTCTGATAGAGGTCACAAAAAATGCATGGTTTTCTTCCATAACTTACCAGGTTGAGGAGTTATCCGAGGCATCATCTGGTTTGGCACACTGCCACGGATCATAGATGGATCAGGTAAAGGGCCGTCTAGAGTGGAATAGAGAAATGGTTAGAAAAGCATCTTTCAGCTAGATTTCTTTCCCTTTAAAAGAAAAAACAAACAAAACCCACATAATATTTTTAGTTATATTTTAAAGAATTTGGTCTGAATCACACAACAAAAAACAGGAACTAGAAGAAAATATTAGTTCTGAAATATTTTTTAAAATGCCTCCAAAAGGTTTTAGTACATTCCTTTATGAACTATGGTGCTTTCAGTATGGACAGGAAGATCTTAAAGAAAAAATGCTATTATAGCACTTAATATGCTATTATTTAACTAAGCCAGATTCTTTGGTTTGTATGCAGCAGAATACCTCCAGAGACAAGGGCCACAGATTTTGCCCAGTAACAAAATTTGATTGTGTACCCCAATGTTTTTTTTAAATGCTGTGAATATTGGCTTTAAATAAAATACTTATTATACAGCATTACATATTATGCATCTCTTAAAATAAATACAAAAAATAGATATAATTAAAATATCCTATATAACAAAAGGCTAGTATGCAAATCAACCGAACAGCAGAATGACTGGTAGCTATGACGCACACTGACCACCAGGGGGCAGACACTCAACGCAGGAGCTGCCCCCTGGTGGTCAGTGCGTTCCCACAGGGGGAGAGCTGCTTAGCCAGAAGCTCTGAGCTGGGCTCACGGCTGGTGAGTGCAGCGGCGGTGGCGGGAGCCTCTCCTCCCTCCGTGGCAGTGCTAAGGATGTCCAATGTCCAACTGACGGCTTAGGACATCCCCCAAGGGATACCAGATTGCAACAGGGCACAGGCCAGGCTGAGGGACCCGCCCCCAAGTGCAAGAATTTCGTGCACCGGGCCTCTAGTGAATATATAAGGTTCTAACATTTTCTTGGATTATGTGCACATCCTCTGGTGCAACATTCCCAACTCATTTCACACCATAGTGCACAGAGAAAATAATATTTCTATAGCCCTGGGGGGAAGGCAGAATGCTTGGAGTGAACCAGTTCTATCCCGTACACCCCCGACCCAGTGTTGTGTGCTCAAGCCTTCGGAACACTTGTGGCACACTGTGCTGTAAAGACAAACCCACCACATCAGACAACTCTCAAATTTTACTGTCACTTTTGTTCATTTAATAAAATGATCCCACAACTATGTGGCTTATTGCAACTCAAGTTACTAAATTCATAAGGACTTATCACTAATATTGCTCCTAATAAAACAATGATATAGTCAAATTGAAAACCGAAGAATGCTGAACACTGTCATATAATTTTATCTGCAACTGTGCAAGACTTGCAAAATTAATGTGTAACCTGTGTTCACTATATAAATATTTAGAGAACATAGCAAAAAGAGATAAACCTCTATTAATAGTTTTAATCTTCCACATTATGTATTCACATACACTTTACAAAAAAAAAAGTTTTCACTTAATATAAGAGGAACTTTTTCTCCTGTCAATAATATGCATGGGTACGCCAAGCTAAATGCTGGGGTACTTTTAGGATATTTCTGATGTTTCCACAGTATAAATTATGCTACTGTGACTTCTGTGCAATTCTACCATTACTAGAGGCCCAATGCATGAAATTCAAACAAGGGCCTTGGCCCCGGCCCCCGCCCCCCGT
>NW_005363061.1:426673-427685 GCF_000412655.1 Myotis brandtii
TGCCCTCGCCCCCGCTTTGTCTGGAAGGAAGGATGATCGGAAGGACATCTGGTCTAATTAGCATATTAACTTTTTATTATTATAGATTGGTTGGAATTAAATTCCTAGAAATGGAGCAATTAGATTTCAGAGAATGAACCATTTAAATCTTACCAACAGTACATATTTTAAGTTATGTTGTCACTAACGCCCATTTTAACCTTTAGAGATCCAAAAAGGTATGTACTGATTTTACTTATTATTTAATTTCCTTTTCCTACTTTTCTTCACAAATGTTTCTTTAATTAGTATCTTCACTATTGAAAATACTTTCCTTGCCCTAGCTCAGTGGTCAGCAAACTGGCCCCTTGAGTGTGAGCCGCGGTTTGCCGAACACTGCCCTAGCTGGTTTGGCTCAGTGGATAGAGTGTCAGCCTGTGGACTAAAGGGTCCCAGGTTCGATTCCAGTCGGGGCACATGTTGGGGTTGCAGGCTCGATCCCCCTTAGTAGGGGGCTTGCAGGAGGCAGCCAATCAATGATTCTCTCTCATCATTGATGTTTCTCTCTATCTTACTCTCCCTTCCTCTCTGAAATCAACGGAAGGAAGGGAGGGAAGGAGGGTAGGGAGGTAGGGAGGGAGGGAGGGAGGGAGGAAGGAAGTAAAATCCAGTCTCAAGGCCTAGCCAGGTTTGGCCCAGTGGATATAGCATCGGCCTGTGGACCAAAAGGTCCCAGGTTCGATTCCAGTCAAGGAATCAGTTGCAAGCTCCTCTCTGGCTCGTGCAGGAGGCAACCAATCGATGTGTTTTTCTCACATCAATATTTCTCTCTGATGAAATGCTGAAAGGTATCCTTTAAGAAGAGGAAGAAGAAGAAAAAGGTAAAGATACAAATTATGAACAACAAATACACATCTATCAACAAGTGAATCTAAAAATCAAGTGAATAAATAATCTGATGAACAGAATAAACTGGTGATTATAATAGAATCAGGGACATAGAAAGGGAATGGACTGACTATTCTTGGGGGGG
>NW_005363061.1:427804-442891 GCF_000412655.1 Myotis brandtii
GGAGAGAAACAACTGTAATAATCTGAACAATAAAGATTTAATTATTTAAAAAAAATATTTCTGTCTTTCCCTCTCTCTTCCGCTTTCTCTAAAAATCAATAGAAAAATATCCTCGGGTGAAAATTTAAAAAAGAAGAAAAAAATTTTCCTTGGTTTGTCCATTATTAAAATTACGGTATCTTTTGTTGTGATTTTTTTCCTCAGAGCTTTCAGGTAACATTTAGTTTAGAGACCTTTCTCATTTTATTTTATGTTTTCTTCAGTGTTCTATATTATACTTTTAGTTTTTTGTTTAAAGTTTAAAACTTTTAATTCTCTACTATTAATATCTGTGTATTGGGTATGGTAGGAATCTCCTTCTTAATCTTCTACAAAATGTCAGACTTAGTATAAGCTAAAAGTCAACATATATTTAGGACTACTTGTTTCTACTAACACGTGATCTTGCATTGTACCATACTGTCTTTAACACAGCACTACAATTTAATATATGATAGAGACTTTAAACTTGGCTCAAATTTCTAAACAACTCAAGTAAATTCACCACACCCAAGTATCTCAAGTTTGTCCACTTGTCTCTGTAACTTAGTTATGCCCCTAGTTCAAACCATTAGCACTAAAGCATTCTCAACTCTAGTCTTGACTTTGTTTCTGAACATCTGTTCTTTACCTACTCAAAATATACCCGCACTCTCATTTGGCAGTGGGCCTTGTGTACAACACTGTTTCTTCAGTCAGAAATGTCAGTGTTCTCAATTCTTTTCATATCATAAGCCAATGAGAAAACATACCTAGCGCGTGGCAGTTAACAAATGAGGTTGCTACAGGCCAGTGGCAACCAACAGTTCTCCACTTTACTATGTTGATGCCTGAGGAGGATGAATTTCTAAATCCATCTATAAATCCACTAATGGCATATAAGAGTTGGTACCTGCTGGCTCAGCTGGTGCTACCTATAGGTAGTCGGCTTACCCTGACTCAAGAAATACAGCGTTTTCCCTATCACAGCCTTTCTTCACATCATTTAAATAACCTATATTCTTTCTCACTGTTGTGTACCCTAACTCCACTGCTTGAAACCTACCAACCAGTCAATGAACGAATAAGGAAGTAAACAATCCTGGCTATTTGGTTCAATCATCAGGCTGTAAAGGCTGCTATAACCAGAACACAAAGTGTCAAGATGAATTTTAAATGATGCTTCTAAAAAATAGTTCTTAGACTTTGAACATATTGTGTCAACATAAATAACATGTGTGTGTTTAGGATGTACGAAAACTGGTGGGGCCTTTGAACCTGCTCAGTCTACATTTATTGGTTGCCTACCATGTGCAAGTTAGTGAAAACCTGTGGGCTATTATTTCCTAAGTGTCACTATGAAAGAAGAGTATCTGGGGCTCTCAAACGATGCCAGATTATCAGGACATGTTAAGTACCATGCTCAGAAATCTTAAATGTGCTGCTCAGCTACTGTTTTTAACCAGAGGATAAATTTTCTTTGCATAGGCAAAAAATGCAAAGAAAACTAGAATAGCTGCATAAGCTAATGCAAATTAATCACTTTGGTGAGAAATCATTTATTACCAAATTTTCTCCAAATCAAATATAACAAAAAGCACTTACTAGAAGTCATTCCTGGTTGTGGTTGCCCCATGTTAGGCCCTGGATTCATGGAAACTGGCACCATGCCTGCAGCATTTGGTAGCATGTTTTGTTTCTGTAGTCTAGTCCTTCGTTTTTCTTCTAGTTCTTTCTGGATTTTATAGATCTTCTCAGCTAGCAGGTGGTAGTATTCCGCCTTTTTAAATTTTGGAAATAAAATGGAGATGAGGAAAAAAGAAGTACCATTTGGTAACAGAAAAAATGAACTAAGAAGAGATTTTAGCTTCACTTAAGTAGGCAGAAACCAAAAGTGGGAAGAACCTAATCTACTTTCTTGGATCATTCCAAACATGAGCTCATTTTGGAATGATCATGTGAAAAGCAGCTTCACTATGAATCTATAAAGTAAGTATGACTTCTCAAAGTCGGTTTACAAAGTATGTGCTGGCAATTTACAGCACATGCAAAGACTATGCTACATATTTTAAGAAGTGCCAATTTAGAGAAGAAAGTTCAAATGATTCAGAGAAACTGCAATACTACTTGACTAAGCAGCTGATTCACCATATTCTAGTGAAAATAGCACAGAGCTGGAAACAGCTCAACCACTTTCTAAGTTGACAGAAGGACAACCCAGATAAAGTGCCACATGAGTGGACTGTATTAATAAGAGGAAAAATGTAAAAGTCTTGATGATGTACACTTTAAGAAAATTACTTTGTTATCTTGACTATGCACAGTGAGAATAAGACAGGACAGCTAAAGGTATCTTCTGAAGTACATATTGCAAAGAGGAATAAATTAAGCAACCAGAACAGGGCCATTTCTGACTTTATATAGAAAAAAATAGGTGCTCACTCGATTATTTGCAGATTCATACATGTCCCCTTCCACTTTCCGGGCATATGCAACTAGGTTTTCCATCCGTCTGTCTTTTAAAGCAGCAGGATCCGGAGTAGGAAATATGGCTTGAACACTAAGAATAGAGAATCCTAACACTGTTATATCACAAAGGCTTTTTGAACTCATCATAGAAATATACTAGTACAGTACTTTAAATTTTTTCATTTTTGTACAATGTACACATTGAATTAAATTTAAAAGTGAGGGGTGAGCCTGGTGGGTGTGGCTCAGTGGGTGAGCATCGACCTATGAATTAGGAGGTCGTGGTTTGATTCCCCATCAGGCACGTGCTCGGCTTGATCCGTGTGGGGGGTGCAGGAGGCAGCCAAACAATGATTCTCTCTCATTACTGATGTTTCTCTCTCTCCCCCTTCCTCTCTGAATCCAATAAAACATTTAAAAATAAATAAAGGGAAGATGTGGAATGTGCTCCAATATAAAATACTGACCAAGATGAAATTGTCCTTTTGTGGTAAACAAAAGGTTTTCCTGATCTGAATAAAGAAATGACTCCAGCCGAACCGGTTTGGCTCAGTGGATAGAGCGTCGGCCTGCGGACTGAAGGGTCCTGGGTTCGATTCCGGTAAAGGGCATGTACCTTGGTTGCAGGCACATCCCCAGTGGGGGGTGTGCAGGAGGCAGCTGATCGATGTTTCTCTCTCATCGATGTTTCTAACTCTCTATCCCTCTCCCTTCTTCTCTGTAAAAAATCAATAAAATATATTTAAAAAAAAAAAAAAAAAAAAAAGAAATAAAACCATAAAAATACTCTCTGGCCCCTCTCTATGACTATAATTTGTAACAAACAATTATACTGTACAATTTGCATAAAGGAACTGAGGAAACCTGACCTTTGGTACAGTATCAATTAGCAATAGCCTTCAGATCCTTCTACTTTCCTAAATTTATTCAGCTTAGTAAATAAAACCTAATCATCACTATGAAATCTTAAAATATAAAAAACTTGAAGTGGAGGGGGCAGAAATGCATCATAATTCTGCTAAAAGTCTCTTACTCTCTGGTCATTTCCTACAAAATACTTGGCACTAGTATTCCTAAAAATTGACCAATGTGATTTCAAGCCACTAATTTTATCATTTGGCTATCTCATGTTCAGTTTAATAGTACTTGAAGAGCCAGAAGAGGAAGAAATAAGTGGAAATTTAGACGAATACTTGAGTTAGTAAAAAAAATAACATCAAGTCAGATGATCAACACCAAATAATCTCTGTTCATTAAATAAAAATGTGGATGGAATGAATGAAATCCCTCTATTAAGTGAAGAAAAGAGACTTTTCTCCAAAAATAAAAATGCTGTGTGCTGAAGTGTAAGTTCTGTAATCAGAGAGGTCCAGGCTCTATCTTTTTGATTCTGGGTGCATTACATTTTCCCACTCTATCTGCCTTTCCCCTCTATTCTGACAAGTACTCTTAAAATAAGACAGTGTTTGTGAGGCAGACTGCCTGAAATATATAAACTTTTCAACAAATAGTGTGAACTATTCCACAAATTATTGATATATATATATCAATATATACACATACACAAACACACACACACATACTATTGGAGGATCAGAAAAACATCCTACCAGATTTAACTTGTCAACATAATAAAAGCTTTACCAGGGATAACAAAAAATTGTTGCCACATTCTAATGAGCTGAGACCTAGTTTTTCTTTTTAAATTATGAATTTCCTAAAAGGAGTAACAATAAAGTGAATAATTTTTAATTAATACATTTATTACTGTCACTAGGCAGAATAGTTAAAGTTGAGATACTAACAAAGACGATGAAAAACTTGAGAAGCAGAAACTAAGAAGCAAGAAAGCCACAGGAGCAGAAGTATATTAGCAACAACAGCCAGGCTAGAGAAAAATCAATAATATTCCTCTTGTGGTTAAGTGCCTGGCAGATTAGAAGCATACTGACATGGTAACTCTTTATGAATAAGACATGCCTACAATCTTACAGTTTGTGAACAAGATGATTTCGAAGATCCTGAGTAATATCTTCATGCCATTGTTTCCGAATTCCAGTACTGGATGGTTGAGCTGCTGTTGGCATAGGACCCAAGGAGGCCACACTGGCATTTTCACTCATCATTGGGCTTTAAAAAGGAGAAATAATTTCAGTGAAGAGGATAGGAGCGAGATCTCATTTAAGTAGAGTAGAAAGTGATGGGTCTAATCTATTACATAAATAAGTCAGGGTGGGGTGGGGTGGGGTTGGATGGTATGGGGAGACAGTGTAAATGTGTTTGTGCTTCTGTGAGGGAAAGTGTTAACCCACAACATTTCATTGTGTGAAGGGGAGGAAGACACCTAACTCTTGTATTGTAATACTATGCTGGCATTTTGACACAGATTATCCTAGGGAATTCGTTGGACAATGGACTAATTCTTAACAATGGGATAGAGCAAATTCATTTTTTTTTTAAAATATATTTTATTGATTTTCTACAGAGAGGAAGGGAGAGAGATAGAGAGTTAGAAACATCGATGAGAGAGGAACATCGATCAGCTGCCTCCTGCACACTCCCTACTGGGGATGTGCCCGCAACCCAGGTACATGCCCTTGACCGGAATCGAACCTGGGACCTCTCAGTCCGCAAGCCGACGCTCTATCCACTGAGCCAAACCGGTTTCGGCGAAAATTCATTTTTTAAGTAGCTGCACAGACTTGCAACTTCCTACAGGAAGTATATGGGAAGTTGTAGGTTACCCCAAATAATTAATACGATTTCAAATATGTTATAGAAAGCCTAAAAGTATGGTCTCAAATACCATAGTTGTCTTTATACATTAAGAATATCTTCATATCAAAGAAACTAAGAAAACTGTAAGAAATTCTAACATGTTTAGAAAACAACACAGACCACATCCAAAATAAAACTTACTTTTGAGAATTTATGGCTGAATGCAACATCGAGTCAGAAAGAAGATTTGATGTTTGAACGCCTACACCTCCATTTACTCCCATAGGACTAGCATCTAGGTTAAAACAAAAAAAAGGTATAATATTTTAAATACCAGTAACAACAACAACAACAGCAGCAAAACACCAAAAAAGAAGGAAAAGTTATAAAAGTGTTGAAGAAATTATCACAAGAAATTTTTATCCTGACTGTGACCTCCTGGTTCATAGGTCGATGGTCAACCACTGAGCCACACCAGCTGGGCACTAAAAAATCTTTACAGAATAAGTGAATTCAATAGGAACTAGAAGATTGAGAATGTGATTGTGGAAGTTTTACAGTAAAAATCTCTAATTTGGGGCTCCAAGGGGGATTCCTTCTTCCCCTCCCTGATACAGAATCTTGATAACCTGACATATAATAGAGATTCTGTAGTTTTGTTTATTTAATCACTTACACGCCCATCCAGACTAGAAATGTTACAAAGTAAAGAACATGTCCCGATGGTATGTTTTTTCAGCACAAAGCACATCTGAATGAATGTTGCTTATTCAATTATCCAAATGCTCTTGTCAATCATAGGTACCTAAAATTTTTAACTCTGAGAATATTCCAGCATTACAGCCAGTTCTGCCACAGAGACACACTTGTAATATCAGGTTGTTATGGTGAATATAGCTTCCCCATGGAAGCATCAGTATAAATGTTTACTTTGGTGTTTCATCCTCCCCAGTACTACACACCTCAGATAAAGATGCTATGACACAGACCCATAAACATAAATACTTTCTCTAAAAATCCAACAGCTTGAAAGCATAAAATAGAGATATCTACTAAATAAATGAGATACAAACTTTTATTTATTTATTTTTAAAAATATATTTTATTGATTTCAGAGAGGAAGGGAAAGGGAGAGAGAGAGAGAAACATCAATGACGAGACTCATTGATTGGCTGCCTCCCGCACGCCCCCTACTGGGAATCGAGCCTGCAACCTGGGCATGTGCCCTTGACCGGAATCGAACCCAGGACCCTTCAGTCCGCAGGCTGACATTCTATCCACTGAGCCAAACTAGCTAGGGCAAGATACAAAACTTTTAGAAGAGGGTGCAAAACTCGGGAAATTTTTGATGGTAATAGTTCCAGAATTTCCATAAAGTAGATGAAAATTAGTTCATACCAAATGGAGTAATTAAAACATAAACTGTACATTACATGACATTAGTGAACAAATGTTGGTCCAAATTAAAATTTAGGAGAAAATGTACTCAGAAAGGAGAAGTCACCAAAATACTACTTTGTACCTTAAACCTGCAATGATTATTAAGAACCCAGAATATATATTATTTTTTAAATATTTTTATTGATTTTAGAAAGAGAGGAAGGGAGAGGGAGACAGAGTAACATCTATCAGCTGCCTCACAATGGGGATCAAGCCCACAACCTGGGCATGTGCTCTGACCAGGAACTGAACCATAACCTCCTGGTTCATAGTTCGATGGTATTCGGGCAATAAAAATATATTTAAAAAAATAAAGTAAAATAACAACAAAAGACAAAGAAACAAAAAAACCCTGGAAATCCAAATATCCATCTGTTAGAGATTGTTTTATACAACGAAGCACTATGCAACCACTAAAAAGGACATACTGAATACAAAAAGTGAAAGATGGCAACTTTGTGTTAAATAAATTATCTTATAGAATAACACATGGGATTCTATTCTAGAAATTAAAGGTACACATGCATAAAAGGATTTAGAAGGATATAAACCAGTAGCAGTTGCCTCTGGTATGTGGATTACAAGGCAACTACAATCTTTAAAAAAAAAATTACTTCAAAAATTAAACGTGACAAAAAAATGAGAGTGGGAGAAACAGGTACATACACATAGAGTAAATAATCTAAGGAGTTAATCCTATATATTACATGGCATTTACAGACACAACATCACATTTTTCACTAGGAGGAGACAAACTTACTCATGTTGCTCATGGGCCGCATGCCTTGGGGAGACTGCCCCGACTGCTGATTCTGCTGGTTCTTTGCTTGTACCTGGGTCTGTGTCGGCATTTGATTTACTTGATAGGGTAGCCCAAGGGCTGCATAGGCTCTTTCTATAGAGCTGGGGTCAATCTGACTAACAGTACTTAGGCTGGGTGTAGACTGTTGACCCACACCTAGAGAACTAGTATTTCCAAGTCCAACTGGTGTTCCAGTCAGAATTGCTATAGAAAGAAAAAGAATTACAGTATTAAAGATGGTTTTTTTAAAAAAAAGGACTAACATGTTTAAATGAATTTTTAAAACCATAAAATTATTGTTTTGTGAAACATCTCAGTACATGCATCTTTCCCCCATTATTTCCCTGGAAAAAATTTCTAGATGGAGAACTGACTAGTCAAAGGAGTTCATTGGCATGAAAAGGCTTTTGATCCAAAATACCCAAAATCCTTCCTGAAAGCTGTATTAATGTCCCAGCAACAGTGTAGGAAGCCCTCAGAGCCATACCAACGCCAACACTAGGGAGCACTGCTTCTGCCGATGTGATGGGAGAGATGGTACTTCATTTCTTACTTTACAGTGAACTTTTTGGTATTTCCTCCCGCTAGTGAATTGTCTGTTTCCTAGTCTAAAGTTTCTACTAGGCTATTTATGATTTCTTCATTAATTTATGAAGTTCAGTTTCTTTTACACATGCTCTATATGTATCTCTGAATTTGTCTTTCAATCCTAAATGCTTAATGTTTTGTTTCTAGAGTGGAGATGTGGTAGCTATACTTCTATCTGTCTACTCTTGACTTGCCTTTTCTCTATGAAAAGCGTATCATTGCTTCAGGTTTCTCAAAATAATTTCCATTTTTTCACTCTTTTTAAATAATTTCAAATTATCTAATTATTTAGATCATAGATATAGAGGAATGATTTGCCCAATGTGAAAGCATTAATCTATTACATTTTCATGAATTTAAAAATGGAACATAAATTCACTCATCATTTTTGTTTCAATGTTTTTATTGATTTTTAGAGAGAAGGGCGAGAGATAGACAGAAACATCGATGAGAGACAAACATCATCGATCAGCTGCCTCCTGCATGTCCCCTTTTGGGGACTGAGCCTCAACCCAGGCATGGCCCTGACTGGTAATCAAAGGGTGACCTCTTGGTTCCTGGGTCAATGCTAACTACTGAGCCTCACCACACCGGCCAGACCAGCCATCATTTTTCATAAAAAATGACTAAGTTTCTGGATCTTATTTTAGGTAATAAACAGTTCAATTCTAACTTTATTAATATGAAGTTAATGAAAACTGAAAACAACTAGGCAGCTAAAGGAACTTCACATAATCAAATATTCTAAATCCCACCAAACTGTATGAAGAGAGTCTAGGAATACTTTTGGTATAAAAGATTTAATTGCTTTCTATCTCTCTCCCCCTCTCCCTTCCTCTCTGAAATCAATAAAGAAATATATTTTTTTAAAAATAAAAGATTTAATCGCTTACACTGCTGATTTCTCTTATCCCCTGCATTTTTCAGGGGGAGGCACACAGGACAGTCATGCCTCGTACAGTTCTTCCAGTGGGAGATGATTTGTCGAGAAGATGCACAGTGGGCCACTAAAAAAAAAGAAAAATAACTTTTTTTCAAGTGCAGGTTACATCTTTACATTAGTATCAGCTAACTTATTGACTACTTAACAAGTGCCACAGATGTTATTCACTGATTTCCTCTTTATAACAGTCCTACAGGGTAGCTATTAGTACTCACATTTCATAGTTAAGAAAGCAGGCAAAAAGTGGGTAATGTGCACAAAGTCAGAGAGTACCCAAAATGGGATTCAATCTCAAGCAGTCTGGCTCCACAGCCCATATTAAAAAACACACTTTTTTTTAATCCTCACTCAAGGATATGTTTTTTTGAAAAATTGATTTTTAGAGAGAAGGGAAAGGGGTGGGAGGGAGGGAGAAATATCGGTGAGTTGCCTCCATTGTGCACCCTGACAGGGGAAGGAACCCACAACCTAGGCATGTGCCCTGACCAGGAATCAAACTTGCAACCTTTTGGTGTAGGGCAGTCGCTCGGCAAGGGCCAGGCCCCATATTTTTCACCACCAAGCTGTTCAGTGTACTTTATTCTATAAAAGTAGATTTCTAATGATTCCACAAATATATAAATTGTATTATGTCAGTTAGCAAACCCTCAATATTTTAGGTATACTATGCTGGGCAAATCAAAGTATCAACACAAAAAAGAAGTCCTTTAAAATTTTCTTCTCCTACCACATCCCTAGATACTTACAAAATGATACTGTATTTCAGAATATCCTACTCCATAGAGGAAGACATCAGTAAAGGAGCCTCAAAACAGTTGACCATTATTTTCTCTCTCCTCTCTGATACAAATATTAACTGCTGAGCACACAAACCCTTTGAGAACACTCACCTTGGCAGGACTTGCCTGACTGGCAATGTGTCATATGGTTTAGGACGTTCTTCATTGTGCGACAGTGGGGAAGATTGCACTGCCTCACCTCCCCGTTAGCCTGCTCCCGGCGCTGGCACTTGTGAGCGTGCAAAAGGAGAACTAGCTGCTGCTGGATGAGTTTGCGCTTCTCCGGATCAGCCGTGTGGGCTCCAGAACCCATCCCTTGGGCTACTGGAGTCACAAGGCCTGGCTGCTGGACCTGAGGGGCCTGCTGTTGGCCCTAAGAGAGAAAACCATAAAGATACACTTAGTGTTCGGTGTTACAATGTGCTATCTCTTTAATAAATACAAACCTGGACATTTTCAATTAAAACCTTTAAGGACAGTCTACTATAAGCCAGACTCCATTTTTTGATACAGGAGATTCCAAAATAAATGGTCCTACCATTGAGAAGTTCAACTTAGTAAGAAAACAAAATACTGTATTACCAAATGACATAATCAAAGAATGTATAACATAGAGGGAAAGAAAGAGAAGGACATGGTAAACTCCAGGGGAACAGGGAAAAGCAAGGCATCTATAGTGAAGAGCATGTCCAAGTAAGGTTTTGAAGAACAAAGGAGCCCTAACCGGTTTGGCTCAGTGGATAGAGCATTGGCCTGCGGACTCAAGGGTCCCAGGGTCGAGTTCGGTCAAGGGCATGTACCTTGGTTGTGGGCACATCCCCAGTGGGGGGTGTGCAGGAGGCAGCTGATTGATGTTTCTCCCTCATCGATGTTTCTAACTCTCTATCCCTCCCCCTTCCTCTCTGTAAAAAAAATCAATAAAATATATTATAAAAAAAAAAAGAACAAAGGAGGTTCTTGAGAAGCATTTAGGCGGCTGAAAAATTAGCTTTTAAATATTCTGGAAGAAATTGGTGTGTTTTTTTCTCCCCAATAAAAAGGTAAACATTTCTGGGGACAGAGATGCCACATTTTAATCATCCTTTTATCGTCACTGCCTCACTTCCTAGAGTATCAAATATAGGCGGCATTCAATAAATATAGGACACAAAGCAAAAAAACTAAAAAAATCTGAGTGAGAAAAAGTATTCCTATAGGACAATTTTTTTCCAAAAAGTGAATGTGGACAACTTGACACAGTTACAACTAGAAACAGCTTTACTTCAGAAAAAGAGCAGTGTTAAAGTGTTAGAAATTTTTCTCATAAAAAAAAAAAAAATCAATGTTTAAAACAACGCATAACTTTAAGAGGGATGTTCCTTTTGTGTAGTAGTATTAATTTAATTTTTTGTGTAGTAGTATGAGATTCAAATCAGCAGATATGTTCATTAGGAGTTGGAATCCTTTGCCAGAGATCCTTCCCAGGGAGAATGGTTCCGCTTTCCTATCCTACAGACATGCTCACAAGAGAAGCTTATAGCAAACCTCCAAAACTTTCACTAGAGCAACCCTACTTACTCCTATTTGGACCTGCACCCTTACTGTTCACAAGTGACAAAATACCATGAGAAGGAGGGTACAAGTCTCCTCAATCACAGGGGTCAGCGATTGTAGTGTGTATCATAGAAGGGATGAAAGTTTAACATAATTCTTTTGTTAAAATGCCAATTTGAAGACAAATTTGTAACTAGATTGTTACCCACCATGTTGGGCATTCCTCCACCAGGAACTGCTTTTTTGTCCATTGCAAATGGAGATAAGCTATTTGGCAGTACAGGCTTTGTCTGAATTTGGAGACCAAGGCCACTGGTTCCAATCTGTTGTCCAGAATTCTGAGTGTACGGTGAACCATAAGGATTAGGGTTGTTCATCATTCCCATCTAAGAACAAGAAACAGAAACAAATTAAATCTTATTCCCCATCCTATATAGTAAAAACCCAATGACAGAATGGCAGAACGACCAGAATGACTGGTTGACCAGTCGCTATGACAAGCACTGACCACCAGGGGCAGACGCTCAACGCAGGAGCTGCCCTCTGGTGGTGAGTGTGCTACCACAGTGGGAGCGCTGCTCGACTAACAGGGATGAGCGGTTCGCAGGCCACGCAGCGCAGCCACCACTGCCACCCGCTGCAGAGCTAACCCTGGAGGCTGGTTCGTGGCCACCATGGGACTGAGGCCTACTCCATTGCCTCTCAGTTCTATTGTCCCTGGGTCTGGCCCCAACCAGGTCCCCTGGAAAGGTGAGTGCTCCGGTTCCACGGAACCACTCAGAGGGTGGGTCCATAGCTGCTCGGCTCACCGGGATGAGCGGCGCTCCCACAGTGGACCAATCCCCACAGGCCATGCCCCCCACCAGTTTACGAATCCCGTGCACTGGGCCTCTAGTATTAATAGAACATTAATAGACCCTTTTATTTGTCACTTCCTAAATAACAAAGAAAAATGTAAAGGACACCCTCTACATATATGAACACATTGTAGAAGTATGCTCAAGAAAATAATGATTAAGATTTAAGGTCCTAAGGTACAGTAAATTTACAGGGCTATCTTCTGTAAATATTTGAGATAAATGCACTTTAGAAAAACTTATAAACATTTTTATTTAGCTATACCTGCTAAGCAAGGTTTATCATTCATCTCCACTTTTAATGCATTAAATGCACTTTCATTTAATGTACAAACTATGGGGCTTAATGAATTCAACTCAGTAACTTGCCTAATCCCTAAATATATTAAGAGTTTAATATGTCAAAGCATTTGAATGTTTATTCCAGGCATTTTGTTTATATAAGGTAGAAAAGTGATAGATCGGGGGATATGTCCTTTTTTATTTAGGAACATGATGGCAGAGCGATTTAAACTTTTTGAATCCGAATCCTTTATACAAAGCATGTAAACTTCAGAGTCCACACCATTTCTTGCACTCTTAAACCTAGCTTCTTTATTCATTAAATTACCTACTTGGTACTTAAAAGTAATTTGATTTTCTTTGCAACCTTTATGTACTTTAAAAAGTAGTTGTCTCCCCTCACCCCTCGCCACCCCCTCCCCAGGTCCTGTGTTTATGTAAGTCCATCTGGAGCCATCATACTGTATAATAATTACTTGAAACAGAGTATTAATTATTCAAAGAGCCAAATGTTTTGGTGATAACAATGCAAGCAACTTACAATTCTATTCGTCCATATAAATTCCCACCATAAGCCAATCATTGCCTACTAGAAACATACAGCAAGCACTCAGTAGAAACTAAAGACACTACAGCTACTTCCCAATTAAAAGGAGTCATACCAGATTTTTATTCTCCTCAGTCAGATCCAAGCCTATCAAAGGGTCCTTCAAATTCTACCTCTACACCACTACGCCCAAATCCTTCCCATATATCCATGCCCGCTGTCACTGTCTTATTCAAACCCCTCATCGCAACCTATGGAGGCTTTGTCTAGCAGGTTTTCTTGCCTTCTGTCCTCACTTATTCAATTCGCAAGGGGGAAAAAATCATGGTATACCAGAGCCTTCATGGTGTGCATGAGGCCTATTTCTCCAAGGTATCCTATAACTTGCAAATCTGAGGGCATCATGCTTCTTAAATCTCCAGCATTTGCCTTAAGCTTTTCCTTTTCCCTAAAACTAGGCATTGGCATATCTTCCTTTCCTATTTAACTCCTGAATTCTAACCTATAAAAGAAATAAAATAGTCAAGTTCACAAAGAGGCGGTCCAATTTTCACTCTTTTGGTTGCTTACTCAGTTGGTACAACTATCACTAGGAAGCAGCTACATATTCTACTCATCCAAAAGTTACCATCTATGTGAAGCATCTGCTTATTGTCCTAAACAGCTAAAGAGCACTCTTTCTATCTTGATACAAATGTTCATGACTTTATTTATAATACAATACAGGTGACAAAATAACTTGTTAAAATGTATGCCTCTATTCCCAGAACATGCACAAAAGGGAAAGAACCTTATTTTATCTTTATAGCACCACCACCATAACCTGATTGACAACAGAGCTTGTTAACTCAGGAAAACAAATTATAAAAGGCATAAAATAAATGGCATAAACCTCTGTAAATAAAATTCAGTTTTAAAAATCATATGCAATATCTATACTCTGCAAATTTATAAGAATATGACATATTTATCAGTTCAAAGGTTTGCCTTTAATGGAAAGGCAAAATAATAAAGAAAAAAATTTAAGTACATTCATATTTTCCAGATGAGATTGGAGCCTAGGAGTTAAGTAACTTGCCTAGTGCTCTAATGATGAAAGGGAAGTGGCATGGTTTGGGTGAAAGCATAAAAGAATGGGGCGGGGGGGAAGGAGGGGGAAAGAGGGGTAAGAGATCAACCAAAGGACTTGCATATAAGCATAACCAATGGACACTGACAGTAGGGAAGTGAGGGCCTGTGCTAAGGGACGGGAGCAGGCTGGGAGAGGTCAATGGGGGTAAAAAGGAAACATATGTAATACTTTCAATAATAAAGAATTAAAAAAAAAAAAAAAAGAACGGGGCCGTCTAATGGAAAAGCATCCAAAGTAAAAAACTTGCTGATTTGGTCTCCAATAATTGGAATTTCCTAAGTGTATCTGGCCAGTAAGATTAAAAGGACAATCAGGCCCTAACCGGTTTGGCTCAGTGGATAGAGCATCAGCCTGCGGACTCAAGGGTCCCAGGTTCGATTCCAGTCAAGGGCATGTACCTTGGTTGTGGGCACATGCCCAGTAAGGGGTGTGCAGGAGGCAGCAAATAAATAAATAAAAGGACAATCAGATACAGAAATATGCTTCAATGCAAGTTTAGGTTCCTTTTGGTATAGTTTCAAATGTGGCTGCAAGTGCTGCTGCTGCTACATATGCTTTTAAAGTACTAATATTTATACTAATACTAGAGACCTGGTGCATGGATTCCCTCAGCCTGGCCTGCGCCCTCTCACAATCCAGGACACCCTCCCCTCCCCATCCCCCACCGCCTGGGATGTAGCAGTGAACTAAGCAGCCAGGGAGGAGCCCGAGTCGGGCCGCACCGCTTGCTCACCCTGGCCTGCTGCGCCTGCCATGAGCCGGGCTTTTGGATGAGCGGCGCTCCTCCCCCTCTGGGGAGCGCACTGACCACCAGGAAGCAGCTCCTGTGTTGAGTGCCTGGCCCCTGGTGGTCAGTGTGCATCATAGCGACTGGTTGACTGGTCGTTCTGTCGTAATGGTCGCTTAGGCTTTTATATATAGACTAGAGGCCCGGTGCACAAAAATTTGTGCACTCGGGGGGCGGGGGAGGGGGGGGTCT
>NW_005363061.1:444232-449099 GCF_000412655.1 Myotis brandtii
GTTGGAATCTGCAGCAAGCAAGCCTCGTGCTCGCTTCAGTGCCTGGCTGCCGGCCGCCATCTTGGCTGACAGTTAATTTGCATATACTCACTGATTAGCCAATGAAAAGGGTAGCGGTCGTACGCTAATTACCATGTTTCTCTTTTATTAGTGTAGATAGGCAGTTCCAATAATATGCACACCTACACCCGGGGGAGTTATATTTCGCTTGTGTTTGCTATTAGCATGGAAATTTGTGCTAGACATAAAATGAAAGCCATTCTATCACAGAACCTGCATGACAGGCCATAAAACACCAACAGATAATAAGTTATGCTTTTAAGTGCCCATTATTTACATAAATAAAATGCAGAGGATTTATAAGCTGCCTTAATGTCTCTTGTTAGTAAGCATAATGTCTGTCTTTATTCAAATACTACATCCCAGCAGAATCTGGTCCTTCATATTTGTTCACATAGTCACTGTCTTGCCTGCCTATACTAACAGAGTTTCAATTAGTTCCTTGAATTGCCTGTTTCCTCAATCACAATGCATTACCTAGAAACTCCAAGTTTACTCTCTAGCAGACTGGTCTCAAATATACTGACTGCTAGTCAGTTGATAGTATTCATTCCCCACACTTCTGGTCACTCAGACCAACAGACTCAGGCTTTAGTTTTACAGTCTCCTTTAGAGTTCCTCAGCCCCTGTTAGAAAGTAACCCCAGACCCAACTACTCCCTCACCAAATATAATTGGAAGGGAATATACTGTATTTAATTTCTGCTACACTGTAATGATGTGATCTTGTTCCCTTCTCTATAGTGAACATGATCAAGATGACCAACTACCCATCACCTACCTAGACCACAGCAATACAGATAACCACCTAAACTGAAAAGGCAAATGACCAGGAAATCACAAACAGTTCTAGGAAGCTAAAACAGAAAGGACATGCAGGGGATTATTTTTTCTTTCTTTTTTTAAAAATATATTTTATAGATTTTTTTTTTACAGAGAGGGAGGGAGAGGGATAGACAGTTAGAAACATCAATGAGAGAGGAACATCGATCAGCTGCCTCCTGCACACTCCCTACTGGGTATGTGCCCGCAACCAAGGTACCATGCCCTTGGCCAGAATCGAACCTGGGACCCTTCAGTCCACAGTTCGATGCTCTATCCACTGAGCCAAATCGGTTAGGGCTATTTTTTCTTTCTTTAAAAATAATTTGAGCCCGGCCAGTATGGCTTAGTGGGTGAGTGTTACCTTAATCACAGTAAGCTATTTCATAGACAGATTTTGTATTTATTTCTACAAAAACCAAAAACTAAAAACTCTAGAATATTAATGAACACTTTTAAAACAATCCTTAGTTCCAAAGAAAGTAAACTTTCCTTCAAATGTATTAACACACTGAA
This sequence comes from Myotis brandtii, assembly GCF_000412655.1. Taxonomy (NCBI): domain Eukaryota; kingdom Metazoa; phylum Chordata; class Mammalia; order Chiroptera; family Vespertilionidae; genus Myotis; species Myotis brandtii. The sequence goes on from NW_005363061.1 coordinate 445,630, forward strand.
GTCTCTACTAGTAGCATCTTCCACATCCTCTAGTCCAGTGGTCGGCAAACTGCAGCTCTTTGGCCCCTTGAGTGTGGTTCTTCCACAAAATACCAACTTCTGCGCATGGGCCACAAAGTTTCAGTCGCACTGTACGTGTGCGCCCGCACGTGGTTATTTTGTGGAAGAGCCACACTCAAGGGGCCAAAGAGCCGCATGTGGCTCGCGAGCCACAGTTTGCCGACCACTGCTCTAGTCAATTGCTGTTCATGTGGTACATCGATTTATTCTCCATTATAGCTGACAGCTGCCCTTCTAAAAGACTGTAGCTTAACCATATGATGTAGTTTTGATTTCTTTCCTGCCCATAAAAATGTTTTAAATCATCACAGAATGGCAACTACAATAATACTGAGCACTTGCTACTACTCCTCTTCCTACTGCACTAATAAGTGCTCACTATATACCACGCATAAAGAGCTTATTTTATCAATTCATTTAGTTCTTCAACAGTTCTGAGGTAGTTTACACCTCACTCTGACTATTCACATTCTACAGATGAGAAAGCAGAGGCACAGCAGGCAAATAGCCTGATGTAATTTTTAACCCAGGTAGTGTAGTTCCATATCCGCACCATTAATTATGATGTTTGTATTAGTTAACTTCATTTCTTCTTTCATATACAAAGGACAGCTATTTAAAAAAATAATTTTCAAATTTATTTTGTCACCAGCATTTTTTAGGAGGCAGATATAATATCTTGTGAAATGATTTAGCCAAGAAGCTTCACAAAATGCAGCTAAATTTAGAGAAGGATGTGGGCTAGCCCGTATCCTAACTAAGGTAGTATGGTTCAAAATCTGGGCACTCATTTAAAACAAGGAAATATATGTATTTTTTTAACCCTCACGTGAGGATATTTTCTCCATTGATTTTGAGACAGAGTGGAAAGTAGGGAGGGAGGGAGGGAAGGAGGAAGGCAAAGATATATATACACACACTAGAGGCCTGGTGCACAAATTCATGCAGCAGTGGGTCCCTCGGCCTGGCCTGTGAAATCAGGCCAAAACTCGCTCTCTGACATCCCGAGGGGTCCCGGATTGTGAGAGGGCACAGGCCTGGCCAAGGGATCCCACCGGTGCAGGATTGGGGCCAGGGAGGGACACGGGAGGTTGGCCAGCTGGGGAGGGGTTGCGGGAGGGCTCCAAGGCATGTCCGGCGCATCTCACTCAGTCCCAATCGGTCGGACCCCAGCAGCAAGCTAACCTACTGGTTGGAGCGTCTGCCCCGTGGTGTTCAGTGCACACCATAGCAACTGGTTGACTGTCTGCCCCCTGGTGATCAGTGTACATCATAGCAAGTGGCTGAGTGGCCTTGGCATATCATTAGCATATTATGCTTTGATTGGTTGAACGAATAACCGGACACTGAGCATATTAGGCTTTTATTTTATTTATATATATGGAGCCTAATATGCAAATTGTCCACTCAGGAGTTCGACTGGGAGACTGGGAGTTCGATCGCTCGCTATGACATGCACTGACCACCATGGGGAAGTGCGGAACATGGCAGGCAACCAGCGGTGGTGGCAGGGCACTGAAGGAGTGAGGGAAGGAGGAGGCGGGGAGGCAGGGTACCTGATCAGCCCTGATCGCAGGCCAGGCCTAGGGACCCTACCCATGCACAAATTTCATGCACTGGGCCTCTAGTGTGTGGGCCTCTAGAGAGAGAGAGAGAGAGAGAGAGAGACACACGCAGATCAATGTGAGAGAAGCACATCGATTGGCTGCATCCCACACGTGCCCAGACCAGGGCCAGGGTTCCAACCTGCAACCAAGGTATGTGCCCTTGACTGGGAATCGAACCCAAGATACTTCAGACCTTGGGGCGACGCTCTAACCACTGAGCAACTGGCCAAGGCTAAAATAAGGAAATATCTTAATAATGAAGTTTTTATATTTGGATACCCCCTTCCTGTGAAATTAAAGCTCCACAAGGACAGGGAATTTTGTCTGTTTTAGTCATTGTATACACCTAGTTCCTCAAACAATGGCGATGCAAGAAATCTGTGATTTTGCCCTGGTCAATGTGGCTCAATTAGTTAAACGTCATTCCATGCACCAAAAGTCCAAGGATTCAATTCACGGTCAGGGCCATGCCCAGGTTCTGGGCTTAATACCTGGTAGGGAGTGTGCAGGAGGCAGCCGATCAGTATTTCCCTTTCTCTCCCTCTCCCTTCCTCTCTCTCCAAATATCGATTTTTAAAATCTTTTTAAAAAGGAAAAAGAAATCTGTGATTTAGATTATAAATACAACAGTGCCCAACTCCCAACTGAGGCATTCTCCCCATGAGCTTACCCTTACTTTATTTTTCATAGCACTTACCTGGAATACTATACATTTACATCTTATGTGAACACTAGAAAATAAGTTCCATGAAATAAGTTTATTCACTGCTCTATCTTCAGCACCAAAGCTGGTACTCGATAAATATCTGATCCATCAGTGAAGATTTACTGTCTGTCATCCCTTTTCTCCCCACTGGAATATAAATATCAGGAAGGCAGGGACTCTTCACAACTATGTTCCTAGAACCTAGAAGAGGTACCTAATAAATATTTTACCTCTTGTTTCTGGTTTTCACTCCAAATATGCTAGGTAAACTACATCAACAAAGCAACATAAAAGTGCCAGCAAGAGAGAATCTACAGCATAGGTAGGGATGCCAAACAGAATCCCTTCCCAAGTTTAAGGTCAATATTCTTTACTGTGTAGTAAAAAAGCTTTAAGGGCTTTCAGACAGCTACATGTGACCCTAGTTCCCATATTCCTGATTCATGCCTATGTCTTAATTTAATCCTAGGGCTCTCACCATCATGATTCTCAGGAGCACAAAAATCCTAATGCCTGCTAAAAATTATTCCTCTTACAGAAAAAACCTGCTCTTGACTCCTTGTGAGAATCTTACCAATCTCCAATAATACCTTTCAAGCAAAGCCATCTCTTTTATTCAACAAGTATTTACTAAACACATGCCAGGCAGTGGCAATTATAGTGTGATACCATTTTAAGAAAAAGGAATAAAATATACAGGAAAAATACGGCAGAATAAGCATCAAGAATGTGTTTAAAATGTCTTAATCAACAGAGAGAACTCATCTTAAGGGTTTTTTTAAAAAACATACTTAGCATTCTCTAATTCATAAAACTAGCAGTAGGCATTGGAACACCTGGAATATTAGCTAAGGTTTCATAGTAAACGAATACACCTTAATTTCCATCAAGCAATAAGGAAAAATAACATTTAAAAAAATCTTATAATAAAGAAGTATCTCTTAAAAACCAGGGACATTCAAAGCAGTGGTAACAAATGAAGTCTACCTGAAGACAGTATAATGGCAGCTATCTCAAATTGTATTTTTTTTAAAAATATATTTTATTGATTTTCTACAGAGAAGAAGGGAGAGGGATAGAGAGTTAGAAACATCGAT
>NW_005363061.1:449239-466984 GCF_000412655.1 Myotis brandtii
CGATGAGAGAGAAACATCGATCAGCTGCCTCCTGCGCACCCCCCACTGAGGATGTGCCCGCAACCAAGGTACATGCCCTTGACCGGAATCGAACCTGGGACCCTTCAGTCTGCAGGCCGATGCTCTATCCACTGAGCCAAACCGGTTCGGCTCAAATTGTATTTTTATAAGGAGGCTATGAAGACTAAAGTGGGTTTAGAAATAAAATGAAAATATTCTAATACTTGTGCCAGAGAGAACAGAAATTAGCTGGCAATAATTTGGAACAAACTGTGAAGGTATACAATACCAATAAGCTGTGTAAAATGTTGTACTTAATTTAAGAGAAGAGCTTCATAAAATTTGTGACAATACTTAGGGTTTGTAGAGCCTTGGCAAAAAAATATGTGGAAAACGCTACACAATGGAAGATTAAATATGAACAATAAAAATAAATGAACTGACCTCACCCCTCCCTCCAACACTGGAACACTAAAAAACATACTGATAGTGCACACAAACCCAAACTGCACTTACCTTAAGAGGCTGGGGGCCTCTCAGTCCCGCCTGTCCTCCCATCTGGGGAGAGCCTTGCTGCAGGGGCTCAGTTATTAAGTTGCCAGCATTTCCCATGCCTGGGTTTGAGTACTGCATATTAGGTCGCCCCCTGCCGGCTCCAATTGAACCGTTCATGACTTGATTAGGCATCATCCCCTGTCCATTGCCTGCAGTCAACATTCCAGGATTCATGCCAGCATTCATCCCTGTGTTCATTCCCATGGCAGGTTGATTTACTGGACTGTTCATCATACCTGTTGCAGATGGTGGTGTGGGACCCTGATTTGGTCCACTAGTGCCCATCCCCATGTTGGGGATTGGGCTTTTGACCATGCTATTTATCAAACCTAATCCAGGACTGTTCTGTTGGGCCTGGCTGGCCATGCCTTGCCCTGGGCCACCAACCCCCATGTTGAGGTTAGGGGAACTACCAGACCGTAGCAATTCTGACAGTTGTTTATGTTTAGAGGCTGCATCTTGTACCATGCCAAGACTTGTCTGAAGCTGACTAATATCACCACCATTGGTTAGTCCCAATTCTGTAGAGTTGATTAATTCATCTGGTAAGTCATGCTCCAAGTCAAATAGAGAGCCAAAATCTGAAAGCAAGAGAAAAGGTAATGGTTAAAGTTAGACAAAATCAAAATTAAAAACTGCTTTATATTTTGTTATTGATAAACATTGCATTTCTATACCAAACTCTATGGAATACTATCTATTGAGGTTTTTCATGTTATACTAAAAAGCCTTTTCTGATATTTACATATTTAAAAATAGGAGAATGTTTGATTATACCAACAAGTTTAAACACTTAATGAACTGTACTTAAATAAGACCAAGGAAAAAGGACCTAATCTCAGTACAACACCCATTATGAGTTGCTAAAAGTTTGTATTAATAGTCATGAAAAAAGATGTACAATTAAGTTAGATAATATTCCAGAATTCCATAGAAGAGGTTAAAATTATTTACCAAACGCAAACGAATTCAGAATAAAAGGTTTAAACTATCATAATAATAAAGACAACTGATACAAAAGACCCTTCATTTGTAAAACATTCAGCGTGAGCTCCATGAAGCAAGGGGCTGTCTACCATTCTTTGCCAAATTCTATCACAAAACAGATCCTCAACCTGCTGAGTGAATTTGCTTTCACCTGACTTCAGCCTACAGATTAGATTTCCTTAACCAAAATCTAGCTGAAATAGGATAGAAAAACACACAAATCACTCCCACCCTACACTCCTGCCCCACTGCCACCAAAAAGAGGATGAAATTAGAGATTAGCCCAGGTTTTGCTCAATCTTGCTACTATTAAACATTTTGGGCTGGGCAATTCTTTGTTGTGAGGGAAGGGAGCATTGTTAAGATAATCCACAGGTCCCCGCTCTCTTTTCTCAATGCCATTAGTATCCAGACCCCATCTGTGACGACCAAAAATGTCTCAGTATCACTAAAATATCTCTTGGAAGGGCAAAACTGTCCCTGGTTGACCTGTTGACAGTCCTAACTCATTTTATATATTTAGGTATTTGAGTTGTCTTTTTTTTTGCACTTTACTGCTGAGTTTTCTTCCCGTTTAATTCTCCGAGTAGTTTTCATATTAAATAGGCATTACTGGGTATTTAATAATTAAATATACCTGACTCTACAACTGACTATCCCATTAAAAATAGTTCATTGCTTAAAGAAGATTCCACTTTAAATGATCTATTTGGTCCAATCAATCTTGCTTTTTAAGCAAAACTCCTTTACGTGCCCTTCCAGTTCTTATAGCCCTCTACCATAGCACTGAAATTGTTAGTGTGTCTGTCACTCTCTCTCCTCCCCACTGCCATCTCCCCTACCCACCCACCCCTGCACCCATGTAGCTCTTTAGAAAGCACACATCTTATCACTTATGGACCAACTCCTTGCCTAATGCCCAACACAGTTAAGCATTCTGGTCATATTTTAATCGAATCAAATGGTCCCAGGATCTCAGGACTTGTTTAGAGTCCAGACTTTTACAGAATTTCGTTCCTTCTGAAAAATCCTATGTGCCCATCCATCATAAGAATAAAAAGTGTCTTGCCCGGTTGGTGTAGCTCAACGGTTGAGCGGCAAGCCAGTAACCAAGAGGCCACCGGTTCGATCCCAGTCAGGGCATATGCTTGGGTTGAGGGCTCAATCCCTTGTGGGGGGTGTGCAGGAGGCAGCCGATCAATCATGATGTTTCTCTCTCATCGATGTGTCTATCTCTCTATCCCTCTCCCCTGCTCTCTCTCTCTCTCTCTAAATATATACACACACACACACACACACATATAATTTTTTAAAAAGAATAAAAGGTGTCATGAATAGTTTTGGAATATAAGTCTCAAAATGTTTTTGATATCATTACTCAAAAAAAACTTTAATATATTGATATATTTCCTTAACCCAGTGGTTCTCAACCTTCCTAATGCCTCGACCCTGTAATACAGTTCCTCATGTTGTGGTGACCCCCAACCATAAAATTATTTTCGTTGCTACCTCATAACTGTAATTTTGCTACTGTTATGAATCGTAATGTAAATATCTGATATGCAGGATGTATTTAGGTTACCGCTGTGAAAGGGTCGTTCGACCCCCAAGTTGAGAACCCCTGCCTTAATCATTTCTACTTACATAACTCACAAAACTGGGATCATATATACTTTATGAGCAATTTTGCATTCTACTTTTCCCCTGAAGTATACAAAGAAATATATTTTTACAGTTGCACAGTTAGGGAAAAATAAAAATCTCTACCCATTTAGAAATTTAAAAAAACATACATATACCTAAGTGAAAATTAAAGAGGAAATCAGAAAAGAAACTGAATAATAAAAACACTAGATTTCAAAACTTAAAGGCTTTGTTAGAAAATAAAGCTAAAAATTAATGAGTTAAGTATCCAAATGATTAAGTTAGAAGAACAGCAGGAAGATGATCAAAGATAAAAAGCAGCCTGGCTGGTGTGGCTCCGTTGGTTGAGCAAGGTACCCTGTGCCAAGAGGTCGGGGAATTGATCCCCAGTAGAGGGCGTGCAGGAGGCAGCCAATCCATGTTTCTCTCTCTCCCTATCTCTTCCTGTCACTTAAAAAACACACACATATTTTTTAAAATATATTTTTATTGATTTCAGAGAGGAAGGGAGAGGGGAGAGAGAAACAGAAACATCAATGATGAGAGAGAATCACTGCAACCCAGGCATGTGCCCTTGACCAGAATTGAACCTGGGACCCTTCAGTCCACAGGCCGGTGCTCTACCCACTAAGCGAAACCGGCTAGGGCAACATATTTTTTAAAAAGATAAAAAGCAGCTAATTATCAACATGAGAAAGACAGAGATGTAACTGAGAAGGTTTCAACAAACCAGAATTTGGTTCTTTGAAGGAGTAATAAAGATAAACTTCTGGGAAAATTAAGGAAAAAATAAAACAAAATGAGAAAGCAACACTACTAATCAACTTCACGAAAAAAAAACTGAAGAGACATAAATGAATAAATTCCTGATAAAACACTCACCAAACCTTATCAAAAATAAATTATGAAGGATAAATGTCCCAGTTTCTCTAACAAATCAATGGCAAAAAAGGAGAATGAGAGAAGATATTATCAAATAAGAGTCAACAACCAGATATACCTTGTTTAACTTCTGATTCAAACCAGTTGTAAAAAGAGGGGGAGAAAGGCACACAAAAATACCGGTAACTTGAACTAAAAAGCATATGCAAGTTCTCTATCCTACTGAATTGAAATTTCCTATTTAAAAAATTGAAAAGGAGGAGATATAAAGAGCCTGAATAATCCCATTACTATTAACAAAAATAAATCACTGATTAGTCTTTCCATAAAGAAAACACCAGATCTAAATTTTTTACAGATATGTCCTTCTGATCTTTCAAGGAAAAGACAACTTCATCTTACACAAACACTTCTAGAAAATAGAAAGAGCCCTGGCTGGTTTGGCTCAGTGGATAGAATGTCGACCTGCAAACTGATGGGTCTCAGGTTCGATTCCGGTCAAGGGCACATGCCCTGGTTGTGGGCTCACTGAGGCAGCCACTTGATGATTCTCTCTCATCATTGATGTTTCTATCTCTTCTCTCCCTTCCCCTTCCTCTCTGAAATCAATAAAAATATATCTTAAAAAAAAATAGACTACTCTAAAAATCATACATGGCCAGTAAAAACCATGAACATAGAAGCAAAAACCCTTGGGGAAAAAAAAGGAAAAGAAAGCAACCAAGTTCATTACTGCCTTAAAAATGTATTGTCATGATCAAGTTGGGATATCTCAGGAATCCAAGGGGGAAAGGTTTGCAATGGAACCTTAGACTAGAAGTATATAGATAGTCATTCACCATATTAACAAAGAAGAAAATATAAGATTAATCTCAATGGCTGTAAGAAAAGCACTGGAGGCCCTGGCCCGGTAGCTCACTAGGTAAGAACATCATCCCGATGCACTAAGGTTGCAGGCTCGAACCCCCGGTATGGGCACGTACAAGAATCAACCAATGAATGCATAAATAAGTAGAACAAGAAAAGCACTGGATAAAACTCAATACCAAATCACATTTTAAAAAATCAAGAAAGTGATGGGAACTTCTTTAAATTGATAAAAAGTTTCTTCCAAAACCTAAAATCTGACAGCAAATATGCATAATGGACCAACATTAAAAGTAGTCTAGCATCAGACCAAAACAAAGATACTTATGACAGCCACTTCTATTCAATCTTGTACTAGAGTATCTAGCCAAAGCAATAATATTAAAAAACAAACTATAAGTTAAAAAACTGAGAAGGAAGAAACACAGCTTATTTTATGGAGATAAATCAATATAGAAAATCCAAAGCAAAGAAATGGAAATAGTGAGAGGTTAGCACGGTGATTAAATATATACTACAAATATAAAGAAATTAAACTACATTTCTGTACATCAGTGATGTTTAGAAAAAAAATTTTAATACAATTTATGATAGGATGGGGAAAACTTAGGAAAAAAATCTAACAATATGTTACTATAAAATATATGTAAATTGTGAAAGTAAAGACTACATAAATAAATAGAGTAATATCTTAAACATCTAGGTACAAATCCTTGATATTATATAAAGACATCTATTCTGCCCCAATAGATTCAATGCAGTGCCAATAAAAAATTCTTACAGTTTTTTTGCCAAAGCCGGTTTGGCTCAGTGGATAGAGCGTCGGCCTGCGGACTGAAAGGTCCCAGGTTCGATTCCGGTCAGGGGCATGTACCTGGGTTGCGGGCACATCCCCAGTGGGAGATGTGCAGGAGGCAGCTGATCAATGTTTCTCTCTCATCGATGTTTCTAACTCTCTCTCTCCCTTCCTCTCTGTAAAAAATCAATAAAATATATTTTAAAAAAAAAATTCTTACAGTTTTTAAGGGAACCAGACAAGATGATTCTAAAGTATATACAGAAGAACCTAGTTTCCAACTCTGTATAAATAAGAAAGTTATTTGTGAATACTTTAAAAATCATACATGGCCAGTAAAATCCACGTATTGGAAATTTCAATTCAATAGGATAGAGAACTTCCATATGCTTATTACTTCAATACTCATCGGATATTTGTGAAGATTAAATGAGTTAATATATGTAAAGTATTTAAAATATTGGCCGGCACATATTAAAAATATGAAAATGTAATCAAGTATTATTATTCAATAGAATCATAACCCTATTAGGAAATAAGACTGGTTTATAAGAAGAGCAAACTTTCATCAGGCACTTTCAATGAGGCAAGCGTTGTTCTTAACACCTCAATAATTGTATTATTCTTTTTAAAAAATAATTGTATTAGTCTTATTAGTCCTCTCAATGTCAGTAGATAACAGCCATATACAGAGTTCATTGAGGAGAAATTAACTTCAGTAATATAGAAATCTTACTCTAGGCCCTAGAGTCTTTATGATTTTCATGTAACCTACTAGAGGCCCAGTGCACAAATTCATGCACAGGTGGGGTCCAGGCCGATTGACCACAGGCAGTTGGCCGGATGGCCCCGTTCCCTGGTCAAACTCCCAGTCAAGGGGACAATTTGCATATTAGCCTTTTATTATATAGAAGGATTCTAAAGCCAAATGCACTTGGTTGCTGTTTTATGTTTATGAAAAACATGTGACCTCACATTACACAATTAGGCTCCATTTTGAAACAGACAGGAGAGTTTACATTGGTAGATCTTGAAAAATAAAGGTTTAGGGTCATTCTTTTTTTAATAGCAATCTTATACATTCAACAGACCTAACTGTAGTTACCACTCAGGTTTTCAACTCAATGACTGGTCCCAGTAGTCCTATTTCCCAAGATGGCTCACTTTGTTACAACCTCAACTATGTACTTCGTATCTTCCATCTTTTGTTACAGCTAAATAGTATTTGTGTACATCTTACTTCTTTACCAAATTATAAGTATCTGAAAAATAGGGGTCTCATTTATTATTTACATTTCCTATAGCACCTAGGATATGCTCATGGAATAAGATGTTTCTAGCAATTCTACAACTGCATACTGTAATTACTTGTATCTGATTGGGTATTATCCTATCTAATAAAAGGGTGATATGCAAATTAACGGTCACTCCGTCACAAAGATGGCAGAGCCCATAGCCACAAGATGGCAGCACCCAGTCCTCTCAGCCCCGCCGGAGTCCCCCAGTCCCGGGGCAGTGTGAGCAGCCTAGCGGAATGCTTGCTTCGTCGCCATGGCGACAAGGCAAGCGTTCCACCCTGGCCATGGAGAGCCTCTGGGCAGCAGGCACAGAGCAGCCGGGGGGTGGGGGTGGGGGGACATGCTTGCACCGTCATGAGGCAAGCGTTCCGCACCCGGCTGCAGATGGGCCTCTGGGCAGCGGGCGTGGAGCAGCCAGGCCCCACAGAGAGCTACTGGCACAAGGATTCGTGCGCAGGGCTACTAGTAACTTTATAGAAAGTCCTCTTACATCAACTTTAAACCATTTATTTTTAACTATATTGATTAAAACTGGAAGACTATGTAAAAAAAGTCACATATACTTTGACCTCCAATCAAACAGACCCTATTATTTAATCTGATATCACTGACTGTCATTATTACTCTTTTGCTATTTTGATTGTTCCTCAAAGTTCTGGGCATTTCTGATTCCTAAATGCCATCAGCAACCACTGGTATCTAACTTGGCACTGCTCAAGGAGTCTAAAGACCTAGATTTAAACCCGTCTTCAAGCTGACCTCATTGAGCTGTCACGTTCCAACTGTGGTAGTAAAAAACTTATTCTACCTCCCTCCCTCCCTCATGGAATTGTTTTAAGAACCAGTGAACCCAGTTGGCATGGCTCAGTGATTGAGTGTCAACCTATGAGCCAGGAGATCGCAGTTTGATTCTCGGTCAGGGCACATGCCCGGATTGTGGACTCAATCCCCAGTAGGGATGTGCAGGAGGAAGCTGATCAATGATTCTCTTTCATCATTGATGTTTCTATCTCTCTCTCCCTCCTCCTTAAAATCAATAAAAATATATTAAAAAATAAAAAAGAACCAATGAAATGCCTCTTAAAGATTCTAAAGCATATAAATGTATAAATTTATTAACCTAGAGCAAAAGGATCCTTCAGGATCATCTTGGTAGTGTTTACATGAAAACAAAAAAATAAAATTAAAAAGCAGAACAGTTTTGGTTGAAGAGCAATTGGGAAAATAAAGACCCATCTTACTCAGTTCTCTTAGAACACTGCCCCTGCTAGGGAAGACTCAAGTGTGAAATGACTGATTCATCATTGTATAGCTGCAGTAACTGGTGCTAACACTGGCTTCCCTAAGATTATACTATTTTGTTATTGAATATGAACCCTATTAACTCACCTGTATATAATCTACTCTATATTGGTAGAACTATCTGCTATATTCTACAATTATGTCAAGTGGTAAACAAAACTTGCATTTTTATTTTTAATCCTCATGCAAGGATATGTTTAAATCCTCACCCAAGGAAGGGATCGAGGGGAGGAGAGAGAAACATTATGTGAGAGAGAAATATTGATCAGTTGCCCTCACTACACGCCTGGACCAGGGATCGAACCCGCAATCTTTTGGTGCACCAGATGGCACTCCAACCAACTGAGCAGCCAGGCCAAGGCAAAACTTGGATCTTAAAAAATTCCTTGGTAATTACAATTTACTAAAAACTGCAAAAGCAAATGATAAATGCATTTCGAGAGATAAATGATGTACCCATGGTCCTCTTGCCATTAGGTTCTTTTCCTGCTACTGATTCTTTACACCGTCACCAGAATTCTTCTTTCCACTTTCCCTGACCATGTCACTCCCCTGGCTCATAGATTTCTATCCTGATGGTAAGATGAATGTCACATTCCTTAGCCTGTTTTTTCATAAAAGGACCCCAACATCCTTTTCAATCTGTCTCCCATTAAAACACTCTACCGCCATGGCTGGTTTGGCTCAGTGGATAGAGAGTCGGCCTGCGGACTAAAGGGTCCCGGGTTCAATTCCGGTCAAGGGCATGTACCTTGGTTGCGGGCACATCCCCAGTGGGGGGATGTGCAGGAGGCAGCTGATCGATGTTTCTCTCTCATTGATGTTTCTAACTCTCTATCCCTCACCCTTCCTCTCTGTAAAAAAATCAATAAAAATATATATATTTAAAGCAAACAAACAAAAAAACCACTCTACCATACAGTCTATATTCTAGTCACATAAGAACCACTTGTATTTGGCCCTGACTGGGTGGTCCAGTTGGTTGTAGTATTGTCCTGTACACCAAAAGGTTGTCCGTTCCATTCCTGGTCAGGGCACATAACTAGGTTACAAGTTCAATTCCCTGTTGGGGCACGTGCCGGAGGCAATCAATCAATTCATTCATTCATTCCTCTCTCTCTCTCTCTCTCTCCCTCTCCCTCTCCCTCCCTCCCTCCCTCCCCTCTCGGAGGCAATCTATCAATGTCTCTCTCTCTCTCTCAAATCAATGACTATATCTTCAATAATAATAATAAAAAGAATCACTTGTATTTGTTCCATCTGAAATATCCAACTTTCCCTACTTCTATGAAAAAGTTACCCTTCAAGCTCTTCTAACCCCATTTCTTTATAAAGTTTTTCCCAAATACAGTAAACCCACACTGTTAGAAATAATTCCTATTCTCTGCCTTTATTCAGATTATTTTTAAAAACTTACCAGAGTATAATTTATGGTAAAATTGTGTATACATGTATACCAACCCCACCACATCCTAAAGGACTTGAGAGCAGAAACTACACTTTAATTCATCTTTAATTCAGAGTGCCTAAAATTTGGTGAGTAGTAAATGTTTGTTGGCTGAAATGAAAGAAAGGCATACCAAATAGAAACAGTGACTACTCAATTTAGGAGAATCACACAACTTCAAAATGTCCAAAATTTAACTCATCATAACCACCCCCTCCCATAGCTATACATAAATACTTCTTTTCCTATGTTTGCTATTTTAGTAAATGGCATCCTTACCAATCCAGCTACCCTAACTTGAAACTTGGAACTTATTCTTGATTCCTCCACTGCAATATCCTAACATCTAAGTTCTGCTGACCATCACCTTCCCTCAAATCTTTTCCACTTCTTTCCGTCTTCTAATCCAGGCCACCCCCATCACAGCTAGAATCCTAATACAGGCATCTCACTGGTCTCTCAGCTTCACATTTTTCCCTCTTCCTATCCAAACAATTCCTCACTTAGTCAATCATCTAAGGTACAATACTGCTCCATTCATTTAAAAGAGCTAAAATGGAAAGTCTAAACTCCAATAAGCATTATAAGCTCTGCATAACTGGCCCCTTGTTCATCTCTCCGGACATTTGGGGATCTGAACAGGCCATACTCTCTTATTCCCAGTTTGGTTCGCTCTTACTAACCATATATCTATCCTTCAGATCCCAACATCAGACACCAATTCCTCAAAGATAGCCACCAGAGTAATAGTAATTACAGGTTAGGTCTTCCTGTTTCTCCCAACATACACTGTACTTCCCAAGTACAATGCTGGTCACATCAGAATTGAATGTTGTTCTCCTCCCCTATCTATAGGTTCCAGGAAGGAAGGGTCTGTCTGCCTGGATTATCAGAGTATTCCCTGTACTGAAGACAAATACCTAGCACAGAGAAAATGTTGGTCCAATACAGGACAACTGTTACCTTGTCAACTTTTCTAAGCCAGTATTTTTTTTAAAATATATTTTATTGATTTTTTACAGAGAGGAAGGGAGAGAGATAGAGTTAGAAACATCGATGAGAGAGAAACATCGATCAGCTGCCTCCTGCACATCTCCTACTGGGGATGTGCCCGCAACCCAAGTACATGCCCTTGACTGGAATCGAACCTGGGACCCTTCAGTCCGCAGGCCGACGCTCTATCCACTGAGCCAAACCGGTTTCAGCAAAGCCAGTATTTTTCAAGTTGTGGGTCATAAGCCAATAGAGGGGCATGAACTCAATATAGTGGGTCACAACTATGAAATGCAATTATTACAAATAAAAATGCAAATATTACAAATAGTAAGGGTATTATGTGTTCACTTGCTAAGACAGGGTCTCTGTTTTTATACGCAAAATGTAGTTCTTGTAGTAAAAAAAATTTAAGAAGCACTGCACTGCTCCTACTTTCCTTCCTCCTTTATAAGAAAGTATTCTTTTAAGACCGAGATAAGCAAATACGTAACAGAAAAAAATTGTGCTCAACCACACAATTCTTTAGCAAAAAGCCATTCTTATCGTGAGCATTTCCAAGAAAATGTTTTCTGATTTATCATTATGCCTTAAAACTTTGTTGATTTTTAATTTCAATTACATAAACAAGACACCCTATGTGACAGTAGTATATGTAGTACTTTTATTTTAATCTCTGCTGCCACATTCTTATATTCTCAAAAAACTTAATCTGAGTAGGTGATATATAGACTAACTCTGTACCATAAGCCTTACTTCTAAGACTACTCTCTGAACTTCATGCACTTGGCTTTCTTTTTCTAGTCTCTATATCAGGGGTCCTCAAACTTTTTAAACAGGGGGCCAGTTCACTGTCCCTCAGACTGTTGGAGGGCCGGACTATAGTTTAAAAAAAAACTATGAACAAATTCCTATGCACACAGCGGCGGCAAAAACACCCGGTGGGCCGGATAAATGTTTTCGGCGGGCCGCATGTGGCCCGAGGGCCGTAGTTTGAGGACCCCTGCTCTATATAGTCATTAAAAAGTCTACCACTGCCCTGGCTGGGTAGCTCAATTAGTTAGAGCATCGTCTTGATATGCCAAAGTTTTATGCAACCAATGAACGCATAAAAAAGTGGAACAACAAATCAATCTTCCTCTCTCCCCCATTTCCTCTCTCTCTATAAAAATCAATAAATCTTAAAAGTTTTTAAAATCTACCATATTTTATTACTTAGTAGTGAATTTAAAAACAGTTAACAATTAATGAGCACATACTATGCTACAGCAAGCACTATCTTAAGCATATGATAAAGAGAATTCTCCTTTATTCCTTGCCACAATACTATAATGTGGGTACTATAGGTGAGGAAGCTAATACAGAGAAGTTAAGAAACTGGCCTAAGGCTCACAGTTAGTTAATAAAGGCAGGTCTGGGACCTGAACTCTAGTAGTAGTCTGACTTCAAAACCCAATCTTTTAACCACTCACTTTTTTTTCAGTAGTTTTAATTTCTCTCTCTCTCTCAACTTTAAATTGCTTCTAATTACCTTCTTGGCCATTTATTTAAAAAGATCTACATCTAAAAACAAATAAGATCCAAATTGTTTAGAAGAGGCTTAACACCTCAATTAATATTTATTCTCTTAAACCTTTTTTTGAGAACTGTATAATAAAAAATTCCCATGAAAATTTCAAAACTACCATCCATCACATGAAAAAAAAAATCATTGGCAAAATTCAGTATTGTAAAAATTTTACACTTGGCATAATTTAAGTTTATCTTACTCATTAATTTCTTTTCTTAAATTTATTGATTGATTTTAGAGAGGAAGGGGGCAAGGAAGGGAGGGAGAGAGAAAGAGAAACTTGTTCCACTTACTTTTGCATTCATTGGTAGGTTCTTTCATGATCCCTAACTAGAGATGGAACACACAACCTTGGTATATGGGGATGATGCTCTAACCCAGTGGTTGCCAACCTTTCGGTCCTCACGGACCACAAGTTGGCAACCACTGCTCTAATCAACTGAGTTACCTGGCCATGGTTCATTAATCTTTCTAATGTAAGCCACACTAAAAAAATCCAACTTCAAAAATTCTAAAAGGAGAGAACCCTAAAATCTCAACAACAAAAAAAGCCCACTAAAGAAGCATGTCTTATTTTTCCATTATTGATGGGTGTTTAGCAGAATTAACTCCTGAAATACTTTTATAAATATACCAGGAAGTTACATTCCCACTATAGCTGCAACATTTTTGCTATTTTTTTCCTTTCTTATTTATCACTTAATGCCCCTACAAACAACACTAGGCACCAATTCTCAATTTATTGTTTTAATCACACACCTTCACCCTTTTTATAGACTAGACTAGGAGAAGGTAGAAAAGCAAAATAAAACAGAAAATACCAAAAAGGCAACCAAGGCAGGAACCCTTTCCTCCATCCCCATCATCCATTCACTGGATATGCCAATACATTTCTTACCTCTGCAACAGAACATGAACTTACGCTGGAAAGGGCACCCATATTGTAACACATACAAGACTTATTACAATTTAACAACAGGCACTTTACCTCACATCAAGCACAGATAGCCTTCCTGAAGCCCTATAAATGAACTTACAAAGCTTTGAGAATAAGCAATTGCCAGAGTTCAAGGCACTTGGTAAAATGTCTTGCACTTTAATTTTAACAGTAATATCTCACTGGGTCAAAGAGCTATAACTGAAAAACTCCAGAAGCAGAACTCTAATGTAAACATTAATGTGTAAAAACTAAAACATAATCTGGCAGGTTTAAGAGCTGAAAAAAGAAATGGCTTCCACCAAAAACATTGGTTAGGATGATAAGCCACTAATATACAAAGGTATTTTGAGGAAGTAAAATGGACATTTAAAAAATCCTTGCCACGCCCTGGCAGGTGTTACTCAGTGGTTAGAGTGTTGGCCCCTGCAGGGAAGGCTCTTAGGTTCTATTCCCAGTCAAGGGCTCAAACCTGGGTTGCAGGCTCCATCTGGGCATGCAGATGGGTGCATGTGAGAGGCAACCAATTAATATCTCTCTCTCTCTCTCACATTGATTTTTCCCGGGCCCTCCCTCTCTTCCTCTCTCCTTCCCCCTTACATCCACCCCACTCCCTCACTCCCTACAAAAAAAAAAAAAATCCTTGCCACTTCTCTATTGTGTACATTCTAGTGGTTAAAATGCAGTATATTTTAGCCTGGCTGTCATGGCTCAGTGGTTGAGCGTCGACCTAGGAACCAGGAGGTCATGGTTTGATTTCTGGTCAGGGCTCATGCTGGGATGCAGGTTCAATCCCCAGTGTGGGGTGTGCAGGAGGCAACCACTCAATGATTCATCATTGATGCTTCTTCTCTCTCTCTTCCTTCCTTTCTGAAATCAATAAAAATATATATATATATTTAAAATGCAGTGTATTTTACATTCTAGCTGTCCTGCGCCTTTAAAATGAAAAACAGGCATGAAACTCAAGCCAATTCTGACACGGGAGTACACAGTAGGGACACAAAACTATACCAGGACCAGGAAGATCTTTACCTACTTAGTATGCCAGATCCTAGTGCTGTTGCTGTCACCCATCTTTCCGGAGTCTGTTCTTTCAGTGCATACAGCATTAAGTGTTTACAAGAGCAGTGACAGAACATGTCCAGTGTGCAATGAAGGCAACATGTAATCCTCCTCATTCCCATCACTCAGGTTATTATTAGAAATAGGTTCAAGAAATTCTTCCAGGACTTACCTGTTAACTTTTCTGTCAGTAATTGTACCAAAATTTTTTTACAAGTGGCTTTTATGATCTTTTTTTTTTTGGGGGGGGGGGGGAGAATAAGTCATTTGATGTATCTAATAGTTGCGACCTAACCATAGTAAAGTAAAACTTTTAATGACTCAAGTGCAAATATTGAAACAGGAACATAAAGATGCAAAAGCTAAAAAATAAATCTCTTCCTCCTCATTCCAACACATGAAAACTTAATTCAAGTTATTTGAATCAACCTGGAAATTTTTTAGAACAATCGTTGAGTAACACATTTTTATTCTGCACCAGTCCTATGCTAATTTGTTTTGTAATGCTTTCGAATGTCAACCCAATTAGATTCTAGTCTTCTGTCCTATAAAACTGGCACAAGCAAACTCTTGGTAGGTCTACTTAATACTATTAAGAAAAAAAAAAGTTTCTGAGGTCTAGAATTATGGCATCATTTTGACCAGTTCTAGATAAAATTCACAACCAAGTATAAGGAATAACTTACTTTCACATTTATAAAATATCTAGGTGACAACTCAAAACTCAAAATGTAGAAGTTACAAGTTTGAAATTTTAAAGTTGTTAAAAGTGAAGTATCTCTGTTAGAAGTTGCCTGCAAACTTATACTACGCACTAGTGGACAAAAAAATAAAAATGTAATGGGAACCAACTTGAAGTTCACAGGGAGACAGTATTTTCTTGACACTTGCCGCCCCACCCCTACAACAGTAACAAAAACACAAAACAAAACCCAGACTATTAAGATTTTAAAAATGAACAAAAAAAATCTTGGAATAGAATCTTAATTGGGGGGCTTGGGGTGTTTGGGGGGTGGGTGGGAACCAACCTTCACAATAAAATTTAGAGAAAGCTAACAAAAATAAATACTTAGTACCAAGACTGAGTTAATCTCAATGTTGAGAGTTTTTTTATTATAAAAACCCACTTGATACATTTAGGACTTGACTATTCAAAGATATATCAAGTAGCAAAATAGTTTCTGTGTAACAGACATGTGAAACACTATCCCAGAATGAGTTAGCTAAAGTTACCAATTACACAGATCAAGTATGGAGAATGCAGTAGTGCAACTGAACAGAGGTGTTTGGAAGTTGAGCAGAGCCTTCCTTTCAGGCCTTGCATTACTCCAAGACTAAGCTGCTCAAATAAGGAGACATCAAAATAATGCATAGAAAAGAAGTTTTTTTCTAAAATATCCCAAGTCACTGGCTAACTCAAATGTAAAATCCATTACCACATTACACAAAAATTAAAGAAACAATCCAAAAATCTATACGTGAAAACATGTCTAATTGTGATCTATAAGAATTTCTGAGTGACGTTAATAAGTGCAAAGGAATACAATATTTATGTGCATGAATTGAGAAAAAAAAAGACAGGTTAAGAAAAATCCCTGAAAGACTACAGAAACTTCAAGGAATAAGGACAGATCAAAGTTCATGCATTGCCAATGTTACAATCCTGAAGTAATGAGAACTCTGCAAAAGTAGAGGAACTCTGAAGTAGAGGAACTGCAAAAATCCTCAAATTTTGCAGGTTATCTTTCTTATAAAAGCAAAAGAAATGAAAGCATTTGCTATCTCCTTACATTTTCACCCTTTAAAATGAAGCCTACTTAGAAACGTGCTTAGAAGTTCTCTACAAATTCAAAGGGTACATTTAACTCCATTAAGCACTCTCACTGGTGGATGGAGGGATGACGCTGAGCCTGTTCTTGGGAGTTGAAGAGATGCTCATGGGAAGGGGGAACATCTTGTGGACTGTCAGGTGGCCAGCCATTCTTCCTCTTCATTATCCTGGCACCTCAAACAACTATGACAGCAAAAAAGGTCGGTGGCCACCAGGATAGCACCAAACTAACTGCAAGGAAGGAATGATGGAAGAAAGTCTCCCTGAATTATCTCTTGAGAAAGGGCTAGTCCACAACTGAGTGAAG
The DNA here is from genome assembly GCF_000412655.1 of Myotis brandtii. Lineage (NCBI taxonomy): Eukaryota > Metazoa > Chordata > Mammalia > Chiroptera > Vespertilionidae > Myotis > Myotis brandtii. The sequence continues at coordinate 465,721 of NW_005363061.1, forward strand.
TAAAGAATTCGTAGAGCTTTTTAAACAGAAATCTCCAAATATGTTTAAAGCATAAAAAGGTAAAAACACGCAGATGCTAAACCTAATGCACATTTCAAACATGTTCGATCAATTCATGTTTGCAGTCCATAATTGGGACTCTTTTCCATTTCTTATCTTGATTTCCAAGTAACTCACTCCACAAAATCTGTTATCTCTTTTCTTCCCCACCCCAAAGAGAGAGTGACTACAAACTGCAAAGAAAATATCCCTCTCTCTCCCAACTTGAAAACCCAGAGTTTCAGATATTTCGGTCCTAAACCAAAGAATGGAAGATGTAAAATGAACTGCGCTCCATATTAATTCTTAAAGCCAAAAAAAAAAAAAAAGCTAAGAATGGTAGGTAAAATAATTCAAACCAAATTTCACATTTGACGTTAAACCTCACGTCAAACCTGAAATCCTGGAACACATACACGTAAATAAATAAAACAAAGATTTTTTTTTTTACACCCTCATTCTCAACAGAAAATGTTGTGCAACGAAAATACTGAAAAGGAAGAGTGAAAAGTAGTGGAAACAGAGTTAAGAGAAACCAAGGAGAAAAGATTTGCAATTCCTCATTTGCCAACAACAAAATTAAAAGTAAAACTGTATAAAAAAACTTTACCCACAAATGCATTGGCATTTCCAAAATTAAAGTGCATGGCAGCAATAATAAACGCCATTTCTATAGCACCACTAAAGAGCTCCAATTCCAGAACACACATCGATATGACATAATGTTGCAACGAATGTATTAGGAAGCAAAGAAAATGGTTGGGCGACTGGACGTCTTCGACCAGCTCATTCAAACACCTTTAAAATTAATCGAGAGAGAGAGAGAACTAAGAGGAGAAAGAAAAGGGGAGAAAAAACACACAGAGAGAAGAATAAAGGTGCACGGAGCCGAAAAGATGGAAGGGAACGTGCAAGGCGAGGCTCCGGGACTAACCTGTGCCATCGCTGGCCGACGCCGAGAGGGCCGGAGATGAGAGTTTAGGCCGCTTGGCTGAAGGCGGCCCCGGTTCCACCACATTCTCGGCCATTTTTAATTCTTTCGGAGATCCAGGCGAGGAAAACGAGAATCCCGGGGAAATCTCTTCTTCGGAGGGGGTCCCCGCCCCGCTCTCCGGGGTGGGCTCGGGGGGCTCCGCCGGCCCCCGAGGGGGTGGGGGGAAGTTCCTTTTTCTGTCCGCCGGGCCGCGGTGGCTGGAAAGGGATGCGGACCCGACAGAAAGGTAAG
>NW_005363061.1:468158-470144 GCF_000412655.1 Myotis brandtii
CGGAGTCGCTCGGTGGCTCCCTTTAAAGGGGAGGATGTGGAGGGGGCCGGGGACGGACTCGGCATCTATTTTCAGTCGGTAGACACTTACGGGGCAGGTCCCCGGGCAGGGTCTCTGCGTAGGGGACCGTAGGAACCGGGTGACGGAGTCCGGCAGCCCCGCCGGGGAGGCGCCAGTCACCGCGCAGGTGGCGGAAAGGAGGTGGCCCTGCGCCCTGGGCCCCGGGGTGGCCGGCCTTCCGAACCCCGATTGAATCCGTCCATCGGGTACCCTGCTGCCCGGTGTTCCGGGCCAGAGACCTAATGTGTCCTCTCCTCTCCATCGCTTTCCCAAAGCGAACGGTTTACTCCCCAAAATCACATCGATTGCGAGTTGTTTACTTTTTCTCTGAATTTTACAATTTTTTTTTTTTTGACAACGAGCATACATTATTTTGAGAATCGGGAAACAAAAAATCACAGCAGTGGGAAGACCAGACCTAAATTCGTTTCTTGCCGACCACGTGTCCACACGCCCCTGCCCGAGATCCCTGCCACCACAGGGGCCTTGAATTATTTTTTCTGAACTCCTCTGGGACCTGAGGACATTGGAAGACATTCCCTTTCACCCACCCCCCATAGACCAGCTTAATAAAAAACCACGTTTATGCAGTGCCTTCAAGATAATGTAATTATGGAAAAAAGCAAAGACGTGCTGTGCTGAAGGTAATGTAAGGATGGAGGAAATGCTTAAATAAAGTGCGCTGTGCGAGACGAGGGCTCTGCAGAGGAGGGCCGCCTCCTGCTTTCACATTCCCGCACATTACAGGATTCCGCTGGGCTCGGCCTTGGGTAAATTGGTACTTGAGAAAGTTGTTAGTGCTCCCCAAGGAAACCCCCAAACCAGCATCTGTGGAGAGAGTTAAAAGCTTTTTAACATACTTAAAGTATTCTGCGCCTCGGTTGGTGCTTGCTTATTGTTGCGTTCACTTCAGTTTTTGTTGTTATGGTTTGCATTTTAAATGAGTGATGAGAGTAAATAAGAACCTAGGAGTGAAAATCTCAAGCTGAAACTCAGGTTGCCAACAAGGATAAATTAAGTTGTGTGATGTTCAGGCCTAGTTCATCCAAACTGCAGTAGAAAAGCAGCTAATTGAAAAGGGCAATACCCGCTTATTAAAGTTGTTGTAGGCCCTGGCTGGTTTGGCTCAGTAGCTAGAGTGTCGGCTTGTGGACTGAAGGGTTGCAGGTTCGATTCCAGCCAAGGGCACATGCCCTGTTGCAGGCTCTATCCATGATTCTCTCTCATCATTAATATTTCTATCTCTCTCTCCCTCTCCCTTCCTCTCTGAACTCAATATTAATGTTATTTTTAAATAAAAAAATAAAAGTTGTTATAGGATGCGTCCAATATGTAGGGCTAAGGTCAAAATTGGCCTTCAGTTATTTTTAATCGTTTAGACCCACATTCACAGTAAACAGAACAGAGGAAAGAAATGTGGGCAATGCCTGGAAGCATGGCCGGTAATTTCCTCGTGGGAGGTTGCTCACCTGATTTTTTGGAAGAATTTCTAAGCTTTGGGAAAACCTGTGCCTAGTTTCGCAGAGGCTCCATCTTGAGTCTCAGCAGCATTCGAGCATACCTGGCCAGCTCAGCCAAAAAGACTGTGGGACCAGGTACAGGAAGCCTCTCCCAGATCAAAGGAAGGTCTGGAGTCAGGAGCCATGGACCTGCCCAGAGGGAAGAGCTCTGCTGTAAACGGGAATTCCGCTCCTTCCTGGGGCGCCCTTTTCTGTGTCTTTACCTGGAACCCTGAAGTCAGCTGAGTTGGAAGTGCTGGAGAAAATAGAATCACACTAATGCAATCAAGATGAGACTTCAGATGGTTTCAAGAAAGCAGAATTGAATCATCGGCATGGATTGTATATAACCTAATCAAACGAAGTGTAATCAGTTGTGTAGTGCTATGTGTAGATTAAAAGTGCATTCATGAAGAAGGAATTGTCT
>NW_005363061.1:470271-478140 GCF_000412655.1 Myotis brandtii
CACAGGAGATAGTAGAGACTGTCAGATAAAAGCAGTTGCACTGAAGTCAGCCAGAACTGGGTTTAAATTCTGGTGCTGCCACTTAGCAGCTGTGTGACTCGGGCAGGCTCCTCATCTGTAAAAGGCATTTCTTGAGAAGATCTACTTTATTGTAGCGAAGATGAAGCAGATAGTTTATGAATAATGCTCACCACAGTGCCTGGCAAATAGTAAGCACTCAATATACCTTAGCTGCTTCTAGTCCTATTTGTTCTAACAGGGAAGGGATCTTACCTAACTCAAAAGAATTGCTAAGGGAGTGAAAAGGTGATGGCTGCACGTAAGGAGTTGAGCAGGGCCCAGAGCCTGGCAAATGCTCCCGGGCTACCTACCACCTTGGCTTCTCCATAGTCAGAAGGAAATGTCTCACAGGATCACCCATGTCCTTTAAGACCTTCTCTGTTCACCTCGAATCCTCCTGATGACGAATCCAGCTTCCCAGGTGCCCCAATTGCCAAAAAGGAGACCCCTAAATAGTGGACACAAGAATAGGAGAAAGGTTTAACCTCAGGATAAATTCATCAGTTGCGTATGATCAAGATGCTACCCATGTGATCCACAGGCACCATAGCCTTCCCCAGGGTCTACGCCTTATTCCTGGGCAGGCTCCCACTGTCCCCCTGCTATTCCAGCTGGAAAACTGGACGCCATCCACGAATCCACATGGTCCTCCCTATTCCTTCTTTCACACACCCAGTCATCAAGTCCTCTGGATTCTACTTCCTGAATGACCTTCCAAAGCAAATGAACGTTGAACCGTGTGCAAGTATTACCTGTTAACAAAAATTAAAAAGGGTTCTCATAGGAGTGGCCTCAACAATATTTTTTTTTTTTCAAAATACTTGTCAAGGGAAAAATGGCTCAGGAGCTTGGGTTGCTGCCACAAATGTGAATGTGCTCAGGATTGTGAAAGTGGCTGCACATTTTTTATAAGAAATTATCGATTTAGATACTGTTCTACAATGTTGCCAGCATTTGCAAGAATACATTGTTATTTACATCACACCTTTAATAAAGTCTCTTCTTGAGCCCTGGCCGGGTAGCTCAGTTGGTGAGAGCATTGTCCCAATATGCCAAGGATGCGGGTTTGATCCCTGGCAGGGCACACATACAAGAATCAACCAATTAAATCTGTTCTTGAAAAAACTTTAATAGCCAGTATTAGTGAGGGCATTGAGAATTGGTGCTTTCACACACTGTTAGTGGTAATAACGCATGGCATAAACTTTTAGGTTCATGCCAAATGTTTGTAGACTTTGAAAATCCCAATATGTCTAGGATGTATTCTACAAGTGTACAGAGATGTATAAGTAGTCTCTCTTTATCCACGGTTTCACTTGCCACAGTTTTAGTAACCCTCGGTCAACCATTGTTCAAAAATACTAAATGGAAACTTCCCAAAATAAACAATTCATAAATTTTCAATTGTGCACCGTTCTCAGTAGTGTGATGAAATCTCACTCTATCCCGCTCTGTCCCGTGAATCATTTCTTTGTTCAGCATCTCCACGCCGTCTATGCATAGCTGTCTCCGTTATTAGATTGACTGTGGAGATATCACAGTGCTAGTGTTCAAGTTATTCTTATTTTACTGAATAATGGCCCCAAAGTGCAAGAGTAGTGATGTTGGCAATTCAGGTATGCCAGAGAGAAGCCATAACATGTACATAGTATATACAGGGTGCGGTACTGTGGTTACAGGCAGCCACTGGGGTCTTGGAACATATGCCCCATAGATAAGGGGGAACTACTGTATATGAAAATGTTCCCTGTAGCATCGTAGTCGTCTCTCCCCGACCCAAGAAAAGAAGAAACAAACCAACAGCCCATCTCTAGATGAATGGTTAAAAAAAACACACACACACTATGGATATGATTCCACTTATAGGAAGTCCTTAAAGTAGTCACATTCATAGATTCAGAAAGTAGAACGGTGGTTGCCAGGGGCTGAGAAGAATGGGGAGTTATTGTTTAATAGGGACGGAGTTTCAGTTTGGTACGATGAAAAACTGGAGATCAGTGGTGGTGATGGTTGTACAACAGTGTGAATGGACTGATTGCCACTAAACTGTGCACTTAAAAATGGTTATGATGATACATTTTATGTTTTGTGTATTTCACCACCATTCATTTTAAAATCTTAATGGTCCAAATGGTAACTTTGTAAAAATATATTTTTTTATTGATTTCAGGGAGGAAGGAAGAGGTAGGGAGAGATAGAAACATCAACGATGAGAGAGAATCATCGATTGGCTGCCTCATGTGAGCCCACAACCAGGGCATGTGCCCTTGACTGGAATCGAATCTGGGACCCTTCAGTCCGCAGGCCGACGCTCTCTCCACTGAGCCAAACCAGCCAGGGCCCAAATGGTAACTTTTATGTTATATATATTTTACCACAGTAAAAAAATAAAACAATGAATATCCCCTAGGCTTACGACGATGCCGATATTATGCAGTAATTTAAAAATGAGTAGCTACATATGTACTACCATCGAAAGATATCCATATATTGCTAAGGACAAAAAGAAAAGAACAGCAGATATAGAATGGCTCTATTTTTATAAATGTAGTAAATAACAATGTGTTAGAAGCTGAGAGAATATGCACCAAACTGTTAACAGTGTTGGGGTAAGGAAATGATTACTGGGAGCTTTCATTCTACATAATACATTTTTGGTGAGGTACGTGAAATCAGAACCAAAAAGCATTATAAAACAAATAAAACAGCCTTCAATTGTTCCTCTTTGCTGTCAGAATAAAATTCCATGGGCAAGAGATGGCCATGGCTTATCTATCTCATTTCTCTCATCTTCTCTCCTTATGGCCAAGTGGAATCGTTTCTATTCTGCTTGCGCCATGCTTTCTCTGTCCTTGGGAGATTCATGCATACACTCCTTCAGTCTGAAACACTTACCACCCTCACCCCTTTGACCCACCTAATTCCAACACCCTTCAGATCTCAGCTAACACATCCCTTTTTATGTACGTTTAGCCCTCCCTGGTCCCCCCTGAATCCTGGCTACACACTCCTCTGCCCTCCCATGGCTAATATCCTATACTTCTAGATAACCTCACATTTCACACTGAGTTATAGTCCTTGTCGGCCTTTCCCTGTAACAGCCCGAAGGGTGGCCATGCTGTTCATCTGTCTACCCCCATCTCCTAACTCAGGACCTGATGCACAGTAGGCACTCCACTCCAACTTCTTGAGCAAATGAATAGATAGCATCGGTTTGTGAATCTGGTCTGGCTGGGTGGGTCCGTTCTACTGCAGCAACAAGGACTTTTGGTCCTGAAAAAGGTGTGATATATCCTTTCTGTCCATCATGGTGCCAGCCAATCTCCCTCTCTCCTGGGATCTTGAATATCTCGACTCAGTCTTTATAATTACAACATAAAGAGAATAAGTATTTGTGTTCATTAATGATCTAGGAATGAGGGCTCTAAAGCAAGGAAAATGACCTTCATGAGACCCCAAGCCGAGGCAAAGGGAAAGCTCGAACTCAGGTCTCCCAACACCACATACAGGCCCCTCACCGCTGAACTTTTAGGGCAGGAAGCAGGTCTTCCGCTTCCTCAAGTCTCTGGTCCTCGTACAGTAACTACCACATAATTCATAGCGAATGGGTGTTTGTTGAATGAATGAATGAAGGTTTATACATAAACACACACTCACAAACACACACATACAATATCTTTTCTATAAAATTAGAACAAAGCCACCAAAGCAGCCACAGAACGTGTAACTTTCCATGCCATTAGGCGTGGTGTCCCACCCTCAGGACTGAAGCGGACCAGCAGAGCCTCTAATAACCGAGGAACTTACACTCTTCATACCCTGAGCCAACCTTTACTGAGCATCTTCTCTGTGCCCAGCACTTCACTGGGTACTGTGCATCCTAAGATGGACAAGCCACTATTCCTGTCCTCTGGGCACACTATCTAGTTGGAGAGAAACTCATAGAGCTAAACAGATACCATACAGAGCGATGGAGGCTCTCTCAAGGCAAACACGGATGGGTAATTTGTGAGTGAAAGCACTTGTCACCTTGGCGCCTGGATGCTGCTCACCAAGCCTGAAGCATATGCTAATGAGAGTGCCCAGGTAGGAGAGGCTGTGGAAAAAGGGGGCCCAGCCAGGCCACAAAGAACCTTGTGTGCCATGCTAGGAAGCTTGGGCTGAGGCCTAGGACTTGTTTGCGTTTGAAATTTGCGGTCATTTGATCTATAAACCTGCACATCTGTACAACAATTCAGTAGTATTGTAAATAAAAAATCTGATTGACTTCAAAATAAGAAAACCATGGTCTCAAACTTGGTCCTTTGTATTCTAAAACAGTACTCCACAGGATGGCAAAAGAGACAGATATGCAAATTAGATATTCAATGCCTCGTACCCCTCAGCTGATGGAAACTATCGCCACAATGCGTGGGCCTATCAGAATGTGACTCTACCTAAAGGATCTCAAAATAGCTCTGCTCTGCGCTCTGCGGCAGGCGAGCGTCTGCTCTATTGGGTAGTAGCTCATTCTTTACTATTGTTGCTATGTGACAAACTATTGGCTCAGTGTTAATCCAAGCCTGCCAGCGGAGGGCGGGAAGAGGGCTTTGGGAGAAGCATCTTTCCTAGAATCTGATGTCACGAACACGGCCTGAGCATTTCCCAGGTACCCTTCCGGTACCTGCCCCCGAAGATGAAGAACAGACATTCAGTTCAGTTCAATGAACATTTCTTGACTGGCTCCTATCTGAGAGGCACTATGCTGGGCTCCTGGGATGTAAAAATAAATACAATTCACACGCTGTCTTGCTCTCGGTTGCTCACTATCTAGTGGGAGAGATAGTCTTATAAACAGGAGAGTGCAATCTAACACACAGGATGCACCGATAGAGGCGTGGGTGCTATGCTGACACTCAGAGGGGTACTTCAGATGGACTCAGCTTTGGACATGGTGATGTGCTTGTGGAAAACGCATATGGAGCTCTCCCCCATGGACAGCTGGGCGTACAGGTGAATAGGGAAATCAGACCCAATCCTTGCCCTGGAGGATCTTGCTATCGAGTGAGAGATAGAAATGTAAATACGGGGCCTAGCTGCTTTGGATGCTCAGTGGATAGAGCATCGGCCTGCGGACTGAAGGGACCCAGGTTCGATTCAGGTCAAGGGCACATGCCCGGGTTGCGGGTTCGATCCCCAGTAGGGGGTGTGCAGGAGGCAGCTGATCAGTGATTCTCTCTCATCACTGATGTTTCTATGTCTCTCTTCCTCTCCCTTCTTCTCTAAAATCAATAAAAAAATATTTTTTAAAGAAACGTTACTCAATTTATTTAAAAAAAAAGAAATGTAGATACAATAAATCAAGTACAATACTCTGGTGAATGCTAACACGGAAGCTCCTAAGAACACGATGGCACCACTACTTGGCCTGGAAGTTTGGATGTTCCTCTAGGAGGCAGCCTAGGAGCTGAGCGTTGCATGATTCAGAGTGTAAATCCCGGTGGGGAAAATAATAATAACTGTACCGCTCCTGGGCTCTGCAGTCCAGGCACACTGAAGAGAGAGTGTCCTGAGCTGGCACAGCAAACACTATGAAGCCCAGAGCCTGGACAGTGGGCCCCAGTGATGTGGCTTAGCGGGGAGCTGAATGTATGGCATCACCCAGCGGCATACGATGTTTTGGGGTGTTGAGGTGGTTAGAGGCATACGAGGCAGCAAACCACGGCTCCGCACTCTGCCAACCTAACAAACATCTCGCTCCCCAGGACTTCAGGCACATCTCCCTGAGACGTAGGTGGAGTCCTGCCTTGGCCTCCTCCCTGCAGCCTCATTGCAGCTTTATTCTTTGCACTATTTCTTTTTTTTATTTTTTAATATTTTTTTTTATTCATTTCAGAGAGGAAGGGAGAGGAAGATAGAAACATCAATGGTGAGAAAGAATCATTGATCGGCTGCCTCCTGCATGCCCCCAACTGGGGATCGAGCCCGCAACCCGCAGCCCGGGCGTGTGCCCTGACTGGGAATCGAATTGTGACCTCCTGGTTCATAGATTGACGCTCAACCACTGAGCAACACGGGCCAGGCTGCACTACATCTTTGACTCATCTTGGCATAAATCAAAGTCAGAGCAATTTCAAGTCAAGTCCCAATCCATATTCTCCCCTATCCTGGAACCTCAGTTAGATTCTGGGCTTTGACCCTGCTTAGCTTTCCAGGTAATGGGAACAGGCTCCACAAAGGCCTGATGAAGTCACTGTTGCTGCAGCTAAAAGCATGTAGGACATTCATCAAGTCTTTTATTAATTTATCAAAAATGGGCCAACTGGTATGGCTCAGTGGTTGAGCGTCAACCTATGAACCAGAAGGTCACAGTTCGATTCCCACTCACGGCTCATGCCCAGGTTGCAGGCTCAGTCCCCAGTAGGGGACATGCAGGAGGCAGCCGATCAATGATTCTCTCTCATTACTGAGGTTTCTATCTCTCTCTCTCCTTCTCCCTTATTCTCTCTGAAATCAATAAAAACATATTTTTTAAAAATTTATCATAAATGTATTGAATTGGCACCTCACGTGGCAAACAAAGGGTTAATTCATTTAATCCACAGAGCTCTTGCAAATGGATAAGGGGAAAAAAATAGAAAAAAAAGTGGGCAAGCAAGCCTCCTCCAACAAAAGTCACTTGTGGTTGACACACCCTCAGGTGACTCCCAATAAGTCCCACCTCCTGCTGTCCACGCCTCTGTGTTATCCCCTCCTCTTAAGTGTGGGCAGAATCCGTGACTCACGTTTAACCAATGGAATATGGCAAAGGTGATGGGATGTTACTCCCAGAACATGCTGAGTTAGGTAAGATGGCACCAAGTCTTAGGTAAGGTTGCATCCAGAGATTCTCCTTATCAGCAGATGAGTGGATTAAAAAACGGTGGTACATCTACACAATGGAATGCTACGCTGCTGTAAAAAAGAAGAAACTTTTTCCATTTGCAACAGCGTGGATGGAACTGGAGAGCATTATGCTAAGTGTAATAAGCCAGTCAGAGAAAGATAAATATCACATGATCTCACTCATATGTGGAATATAATGATCAACATGCTAATTTGATGAACAAGAATAGAACCAGAGACAAATGGCAGGGGAGGGGGGTTAGAGAGCAACCAAAGGACTTGTATGCATGCATATTAGCATAACCAATGGACACAGACACTGGGGCAGTGGGGGCTTGCCCGGGGTGGGAATGGCTGGACGGGGGAGGGGGGTCAATTGGGGAAAAGGGAGACATATGTAAAACTTTAGACAATAAAAAAAGAAAAAAAGAGATTCTCTTTCCTGGCTTCATAAGGTTGACAGCCACATTAAGAAGCCTTTACGCCCTACCTGGTTTGGCTGGATAGTCGTCCGCCTGCAGACTGAAGGGTCCCGGGTTCAATTCTGGTCAAGGGTACATGCCTGGGTTGCGGGCTCAATCCCCAATAGATGGCGTTGCAGGAGGCGGCCAATCAATGATTCTCTCTATCTCTCTACCTCTCCCTTCCTCTCTGAAATCAATAAAAAATATCTTTTTTTTAAAAAAAAAGGCTTTACGTGGGTGGTCTCTAGGAATTGCAGGTCAACAGACAAAAGCAACAAAAGGCTGGGGCCCTCAGTCACATAGCTACCAGGAAAGGAGTTCTGCTCACCCTCTGAATGAGTTTGGAAGCAGATTCTTCCCCCTTTGAGCCTCTGGATGAAAATGCAGCCCAGCATACTCTCCCCACCATTTTCCTCTCCTTTCTCTTAGCCCTCTTCTTCCCCTAAAACATAAATAAAATAAAATAAAATAAAATAAAATA
>NW_005363061.1:478274-479735 GCF_000412655.1 Myotis brandtii
TAAAATAAAATAAAATAAAATAAAATAAAATAAAATAAATTCAACCCAATCAACACTGATTACAACTCTGGGAGACCCTGAGCTGAGGACCCAGCTAATCTATGTGGACTCCTGACCCACATAAACTGTGAGATAATAAATGTATAAATCATTTGAATTTATGATAACTTATTATGTAGCAATAGAAAACTAATACAACCGATCAGGAAAGAAAATACAAATGGGACTTCTTTCTTTAAAAAAGCAAATGTATTTTTAAGTAGGTAATATATTAACATGGTTCAACACCTTATAAAAGGTATATTTTTCCTCCTACCCTTGTCCTCTAGTCACCCAGTGCCCCAGCCAGTGATAATCTTTGTTACCAATTTCTTGCATATGCATCCAGAGCTAATCAGTGCATGTTTGAGCAAACAAATTTATATTTCTTTATATTTTCCTTACTTACTATATATATGCTGTTCTGAACCTTTTCATTTAAAAAAAATATTTTTTTTTATGATTTCAGAGAGGAAGGTAGCAGGAGAGAGAGATAGAAACATCAATGATGAGAGAGAATCACCGATCAGCTGCCTCTTGCACTGCCCTACCCCCCCCCTACCCCCACCCCTGCACTGAGGATCAAGCCTGCAACCCGGGCCATGTGCCCCCAACCGGAATCAAACCCGGGACCCTTCAGTCCACAGGCCAGTGCTCTATCCACTGAGCCAAACCAGCTAGGGCTCTTTTTTTTAAAATTATAAAATACAGCGCACACACACACAGAGGAGTGCATGAAACAAATATGTGCTATTTAAAGACAAAGCCAACACTTGTGTAACCCTCATCCAGGTCGTGAAATAAAATAGAGCCAGTGTCTTGGGAGCCCCGCCCCTGGCTATGTAGCCTCTCTTATCACACTTGCTTCTCCGAGGACATGGCCACCACCACGGTGACTTCAGCCACTGTCAGCCCCTTGTCTTTTTAATAGAGCTTTTTCCTCCGATGCAGCCTCCTCAGATGCTGCACAGCAGCTTATTTTAGTCCATTTTTGACCTTTACATAAAGGGAATCATACTCTCCTTTTGTGACTTACTTATTTAGCTCAACTCTTTTATGCAAACTAGCCATGTTGATGCATGAAATTGTAATTTGCTCATTCTCTTGCTGTCTGGTTTTCCACCGTGCTAATAAACCACAATTTTTTTTCCACGCTACCGTAGACGGACATTTAAGGCTTTCCATTTTTGTTCTATTAGAAACACTTTTGTTTTGAACATTCATTTACCTGACTTTCTCAAGCAGTCTTGATACGAGGAGTGGAATGTCTGGGGTGTAGGACATTCATATCATCAGTTTTACCAACTTACACTCTGCCAACAGTGTGAGTGTTGCTACTGCTCCACTTCATCACCAACATTTGGTATTGTCAGGCTTCTTCATTTTAACCACTCTGGTGGGTATGCAGTGCTGTCTTCGTGT
>NW_005363061.1:479866-481869 GCF_000412655.1 Myotis brandtii
TATATATTTTTTTTTAAATTGATTTCAGAGAGAGGAAGTGAGAGGGAGAGAGAGAGAGAAACATTAATGATGAGACAATCATAGATTGACTGCCTCCTGCAGGCTCCCTACTGGGGAATCAAGCCCAAAACCCTGGCATGTGGCCCTGACTGGAATTGAACCACTGAGCCACACTGGCTGGGCCTTAGTGTGATTTTAATTTGTATTTCTCTTCATGTCCATTTGGATTTCGTCTTTTATGAAGCGCCAGTTCAAGTTTTTGTTCAATTTTCCACTGGCTTGTTTGTCCTTGTCTGATTAATATAATTTGTAATATCCCAGTTTATTTGTCCAACTTTGCAAGTGGATCCGTAAGTATGATAAGATGCTCACCTTCAATTGTAAAAGAGATAGCGAAACTATGATGGTGTTCTGTATTCTTTTTGTCACTATCAGATTGGCCGAAGATCACGCAGCTTGATAACACTGTGTTGGCAAGCGGGTGAAGGAATGTTTAGCAGTGCACTGCAGGTTGGGTGTGTACATTGGTGCATTTGTACGGAGATCAATTTGGCATATCTAACATGCTATGAAATGCATGTACGGTTTGACTCAGCTATTTCAATTTCTAGGAACTTATCCTATGGCTGCATTCACTTCCGTGTGAAGTAACATGTTCAGGGATACTCATGGTAACACTGTTTATAATAACAAGATATTAGAAACTTAAATACCCAATGGCTGAGGACTACTTAAATAATGTATGATACATATTTACAAGGGAACACCAATGCATATTTTTAAAAAATGTTTATATAGGCTGAAAAGGAATATCTTCCAAGATACATTGTTACGTGAGAAAATAACCAAGTGCAGAACACTGGGGATTAGGTGCTGCCACACCCGCAGTGTATGTGCCTGATGCTTGTATTTGCAGAGACTATCTTGGAAGGATACTTGGAAGGTGGCTGGGGAATCAGGGTGGAGAGAGACTTATTTTTCACTGTAAGTCCCTTTGCACCTTTTGGATTTTCTACTGGGTACACGCGTTACCCATTAAAAATAAATTAAAGCCATAACCGGTTTGGCTCAGTGGATAGAGCGTCGGCCTGCGGACTCAAGGGTCCCAGGTTCAATTCCTGTCAAGGGCACGTACCTTGGTTGCGGGCACATACCTAGTAGGGAGTGTGCAGGAGGCAGCTGATCGATGTTTCTCTCTCATCGATGTTTCTAACTCTCTAGCCCTCTCCCTTCCTCTCTGTAAAAAACAACAACAACAAAAACAAAAACAAACAAACAGAAAAAGAACAATAAAATATATTTAAAAAAATAAAAAAGAAATTAAATACACTTAAAATGTATTGAGCTCCCATTATGGGCCAGGCCTTTGCTAAATACTAGCAATACATATGGTGGTGAATAACACAGAGACTTTGCCTCACGGAGCTCCCAGTCCAGTGATGGAAGACAGTCACTGGAGCCATCACTGTGGTGACGGGTGACAAGTGCTCTATTGGGGACGTTGAGGACCTTCGGAGGAAAGTGACACCAAGCAGGGCACCTCACAGAGTCTAGGAGGTGGACAGGTTGCCTGACGCTTACGTGGGGAGCAGAACGAAGAGGGAGCCGGCCAGTGGCGGTGGCTCACAGAGACCAGAGGCCCCAGCAGAGGAAGCAGCGTTTGTTGAGGGAGAGCAGGACTCTGTCCATTTGAGGAACTGAAAGTTCAGCTCAGCCGGAAGCTGACATGAGCTGAGTCGGTTTCCAGAAAAAGACACACTAGAAATATGGAAAAAAGATTGAAAGGGGGCAAACGTGGAGTCAAGAAGACTTGGTTAAGAAGCTTCTGCAGCCATCAGAGGACAAGAGGCTGAATTAAGAAGGTGGAAGTGGGGGCAGAAAGGATGGGGCAGACTTAAGAGATAGTGAGAATGTCGACTCTACAGACTTAACGGCTGGGTGATGGGGTAAAAGGAGAGAGAGGATCATTATAACAACAAAGGCTAATATTTGGTAAGGATTTT
>NW_005363061.1:482060-494061 GCF_000412655.1 Myotis brandtii
TATATATTTTTTTTTAAATTGATTTCAGAGAGAGGAAGTGAGAGGGAGAGAGAGAGAGAAACATTAATGATGAGACAATCATAGATTGACTGCCTCCTGCAGGCTCCCTACTGGGGAATCAAGCCCAAAACCCTGGCATGTGGCCCTGACTGGAATTGAACCACTGAGCCACACTGGCTGGGCCTTAGTGTGATTTTAATTTGTATTTCTCTTCATGTCCATTTGGATTTCGTCTTTTATGAAGCGCCAGTTCAAGTTTTTGTTCAATTTTCCACTGGCTTGTTTGTCCTTGTCTGATTAATATAATTTGTAATATCCCAGTTTATTTGTCCAACTTTGCAAGTGGATCCGTAAGTATGATAAGATGCTCACCTTCAATTGTAAAAGAGATAGCGAAACTATGATGGTGTTCTGTATTCTTTTTGTCACTATCAGATTGGCCGAAGATCACGCAGCTTGATAACACTGTGTTGGCAAGCGGGTGAAGGAATGTTTAGCAGTGCACTGCAGGTTGGGTGTGTACATTGGTGCATTTGTACGGAGATCAATTTGGCATATCTAACATGCTATGAAATGCATGTACGGTTTGACTCAGCTATTTCAATTTCTAGGAACTTATCCTATGGCTGCATTCACTTCCGTGTGAAGTAACATGTTCAGGGATACTCATGGTAACACTGTTTATAATAACAAGATATTAGAAACTTAAATACCCAATGGCTGAGGACTACTTAAATAATGTATGATACATATTTACAAGGGAACACCAATGCATATTTTTAAAAAATGTTTATATAGGCTGAAAAGGAATATCTTCCAAGATACATTGTTACGTGAGAAAATAACCAAGTGCAGAACACTGGGGATTAGGTGCTGCCACACCCGCAGTGTATGTGCCTGATGCTTGTATTTGCAGAGACTATCTTGGAAGGATACTTGGAAGGTGGCTGGGGAATCAGGGTGGAGAGAGACTTATTTTTCACTGTAAGTCCCTTTGCACCTTTTGGATTTTCTACTGGGTACACGCGTTACCCATTAAAAATAAATTAAAGCCATAACCGGTTTGGCTCAGTGGATAGAGCGTCGGCCTGCGGACTCAAGGGTCCCAGGTTCAATTCCTGTCAAGGGCACGTACCTTGGTTGCGGGCACATACCTAGTAGGGAGTGTGCAGGAGGCAGCTGATCGATGTTTCTCTCTCATCGATGTTTCTAACTCTCTAGCCCTCTCCCTTCCTCTCTGTAAAAAACAACAACAACAAAAACAAAAACAAACAAACAGAAAAAGAACAATAAAATATATTTAAAAAAATAAAAAAGAAATTAAATACACTTAAAATGTATTGAGCTCCCATTATGGGCCAGGCCTTTGCTAAATACTAGCAATACATATGGTGGTGAATAACACAGAGACTTTGCCTCACGGAGCTCCCAGTCCAGTGATGGAAGACAGTCACTGGAGCCATCACTGTGGTGACGGGTGACAAGTGCTCTATTGGGGACGTTGAGGACCTTCGGAGGAAAGTGACACCAAGCAGGGCACCTCACAGAGTCTAGGAGGTGGACAGGTTGCCTGACGCTTACGTGGGGAGCAGAACGAAGAGGGAGCCGGCCAGTGGCGGTGGCTCACAGAGACCAGAGGCCCCAGCAGAGGAAGCAGCGTTTGTTGAGGGAGAGCAGGACTCTGTCCATTTGAGGAACTGAAAGTTCAGCTCAGCCGGAAGCTGACATGAGCTGAGTCGGTTTCCAGAAAAAGACACACTAGAAATATGGAAAAAAGATTGAAAGGGGGCAAACGTGGAGTCAAGAAGACTTGGTTAAGAAGCTTCTGCAGCCATCAGAGGACAAGAGGCTGAATTAAGAAGGTGGAAGTGGGGGCAGAAAGGATGGGGCAGACTTAAGAGATAGTGAGAATGTCGACTCTACAGACTTAACGGCTGGGTGATGGGGTAAAAGGAGAGAGAGGATCATTATAACAACAAAGGCTAATATTTGGTAAGGATTTTTTAAGTGGTAGCATCTGCCCAGAATTTGGCTTGATTCTGTCATTCAATCCTCTCTCACAAATTCTGTTATGGGAAGATAACGCTGGCAGCAGAAGATTGGCTGGTATGGAGAAACAGGTGGTAAAAAATCCAACACACGTATTCATGCTTTCATTTAGCACCCCCCAAGCATCACCAAATACTTTGTGCCAGGGACCAGCAAGCCCAAGAAACACAGAGACAAACCAGACCCCATCCTTGACCTCCAAGTGGAAGTTCAGGGCCAAGGAGAGTAAAAAACCCAACACATGGATTCATGCTTTCATTTAGCACCTTCCAAGCATCACCAAATACTTTGTGCCAGGGACCACCAAGCCCAAGAAACACAGACAAACCAGACCTCATCCTTGACCTCCAAGTGGAAGTTCAGGGCCAAGGAGTGAGGTTGGCGAGCCTCATGCTGTGAGAGGAGCAGGTGGCCACAGCAGGATGCCGCGGAGGACAGAGCGGGAGAGAGAAATCCGCTTTGGGCAGGGGGCGCCTGAATAGAAGGTGTGGCTGGAGGCAAGTCTTAATGAAGTGACACCTACAGGAGTACCCGATAGAGCCAGCTGTGTGCTGTGTGCTCTCTTGCCCTTTCCAGAAAGTTGGCTGCCTCCTGCCCTAGAGGAGGCAGGAGCGGGGATTGGGGCACAGACGTCAAAGATGCTGGTGAGGCTGGAGAGATAATAAACGGCTTCAAGAGGGTGCTGGTGAGCCCAAGCCCAGGAGGAAAAGCAGCATGAAGGGGAGGCGGAGAGAAAGGAAAGAGGTTCGGGGGGAAGGAATGGGGGCTGAGTGCTTCTGAGAGGCAGAGGGAGCGGTGGAGTGGGACAGCTAGAGGGTCATTAGAAACTAAGATTTCTTTTTTAAAAATATATATTTTATTGTTTTTTTACAGAGAGGAAGGGAGAGGGATAGAGAGTTAGAAACATCGATGAGAGAGAAACATCGATCAGCTGCCTCCTGCACACCCCCCACTGGGGATGTGCCTGCAACCAAGGTACATGCCCTTGACCGGAATCGAACCTGGGACCCTTCAGTCCGCAGGCCGACGCTCCATCCACTGAGCCAAACCGGTTATGACAATTTCTTTTTTTTCTTCCCCCCCCTTTTTTTTATTGATTTCAGAGAGGAAGGGAGAGGGAGAGAGAGAGAGGAATATCAATGATGAGAGAGAATTGGGTTTTTTTGTTGTTGTTTTTAAAAATATATTTTATTGTTTTTTACAGAGAGGAAGGGAGAGGGATAGAGAGTTAGAAACATCAATGAGAGAGAAACATCGATCAGCTGCCTCCTGCACACCCCCCACTGGGGATGTGCCCACAACCAAGGCACATGCCCTTGACTGGAATCAAACCTAGGACCCTTCAGTCCACAGGCTAGTTTGGCTCTATCCACTGAGCCAAACCGGTTAGGGCAGATGAGAGAGAATTATTGATCAGCAGCCTCCTGCACACCGCGCCCCCCAACCCCCCGGAGATGAAGCCCGCAGCCCGGGCATCTGCCCGGACCAGGGATCAAACCGCTATCTCCAGGTTCATAGGTTGACACTCAACTCTGAGCCACACCGGCCGGGCCCATCTAGGAGAGGGACTATGATTTCTGAGATGCTGAGACCCTCCTATGGCTCCCACGGTCCGTCACTAGCACCTTCACTCTCAGGCCCTTTGCTTTCCGCTGCCTGCCCCTGATGGGGCAGATGCCTCGTTCTCCAGGGGTGTGACAGTGGCAGGCAATGGCATGAGGAGACTGAGGAGCAGAGGGGAGAGCCAGCAAGGGGAGGCGGCAGGTGAGAGCCCGAGGCATGGGTGGTGAGGGAGGTGAGGGAGCCAGGGACGCAGCCAGGCTGGGGCGCAGTGAAAACACGCTGCTGGAGGAAGGGGCTTGGTTTGCCATGGAAGGGGGAGCCGGGGGCCAAGGAGAAAAGGCAAGGGGAGGTGTGAAGGGCGAGGCCCTCAAAATAGATGAGGGTTCAACACAGCAAAGAAAGCCAGAGCCTGGGTTGGGTCGCCACACACTTCCTCCAGTGTCAGTAACCTACGACGATCCCGTTCAGAGCATGACAATAATCAATGACTAGCTGCTAAGAGTACCTGTAAGAATTAGGAGTAGAAAACCTCGAAACAAATAAAGTAAGAACGTTTTTCTTTCTCCAGTAAAAGTGCAGAGGTAGGTGGCCCAGGGCTGGTGTTGGGGACTTCAGCTGGTATCGGGGACCCAGCCTCCTCCTCCCCTCTCTCTCAGCCTGTGCCTCTTCTTTTCCTGAGTTAGCTCTCTCCAAGCTCTAGCAGCCATCACACTCCCCTTGCAGCCAGGAGAAGGAGGAATGGGAGAGGAGGTGCGCCCCTCCCGGGGGGAGGGGGGTGTGCAGGGGGGGAGGCTCTCCCAGAAGCTGCAGGGCCATGGCATCTCCCACTGGCCAGCACCTCGGTCCATGGCTACACCTGGCTGCGAGGCAGCCTTGGAAGCGTGGATTTCGCTCCGAGCGGCATGTGCACACCTGCATTTCACAGACCAAGTGCAGAACACATATCAGGGAACAAATAGTTTCCTCTGCCACATTCCACCCGTACATCCACGTCTATGAAAGATGACATCCCAATTTGCATGCAACAGTCATGGCTTACACTGTTGTCCCACATAATTATTAACGGCATTCCTTTTCACTCAAAAGTGAAAAAAAAAGTTAAAAAAAAGTGTGGTGGTTCCTCATAAAGTTAAACTTGGAATTACCATGTGATCCAACAATGCTACTGCTAGATGTAGACCCAAAAGAACTGAAAGCAGGGACTCAAATACTTGTTCAGGCCTCTTCATAGCAGCATTATTCAAAGTAGCCAAAAGGTGGAGACAGCCAAATGTCTATCAACAGATCGAAGCTTAAACAAAACATGAAATGTATATACAATGAAATATTATTCAGCCATAAAAGAGAAGAAGTACACCCCGGCCAGCATGGCTCCGTGGTTGAGCATCCACCTGTGAACCAGAAGGTCTGGGTTCGATTCCTGGTCAGGGCACATGCCCGGGCTGTGGGCTCAATCCCCAGTGTGAAATTTTCTCTCATCCTTGATGTTTCTATCTTTCTTTCCCTTTCCCTTCCTCTCTGAAATCAGTAAAATAATAATAATAATAATAAATAAATAAAAATATATAAAAGAAATGAAGTACTGATTTATGCTATAACATGGATGAACCTTGAAAACATTATGTTTAGTGAAAAAAAGCCAAACACAAAAGGACAAACATTGTAGGATTCTACTTTTATGAAGTACCTAGACTAAACAAAGTCATAGAGACAGGAAGTGGTTATGAGGGGCGGGTGAAGGGGAAGGGGAATTATTGTTTAACAGGTATAGAATTTCTACTTGGGATGCTGAAAATTTTCTAGAAATGGATAGGGTGACGGTAGCACAACAATGTGAATATACCTGATGCCACCTGAATACTTAAAAACTGTAAAAATGGCAAATTTTGTTAAGTATATTTTACTGCAAAAAAAAAAGTTGGAGATATTTACCCAAGATGGAAAAAAAAGCATATATGTCCATACAAATACCGACTCTTCAGAACAGATTTATTTGTAATAGTCAAAACCTGGAAACAACCCAAATTACCATCAACAGGTGAATAGATAAACTTGGTACATCCATACAACGGAATACGACTCAGCCATAAAAAGGAATAAACTCCTAATACAAACAGCTCTGGTCCAACAAATTAGATAACTTAGATGAAATGGACAAATTATAGGAAAACACACATATTAAAACTGACTAGTGCTCGCATCAGCAGCACATACACTAAAACTGGAACGATACAGAGATCAGCAAGGCCCCTAGGAAATCAAACGACTCGGGAAGAAACTGAAACCCTGAGTCGGTTTATAACAAGTAAAGACATGAATTAAATGTCTACTTAATTAGTAATTAAAAACTTCCCACAAAGGAAAGTCCAGCCCCAGATAGCTTCACTGATGAATTCTACCAAACATTCAAAGAAGAGTCTGGCCAGTGTGGCTCAGTGGTTGAGCGTTGATCTATGAACCAGGAGGTCACAGTTCAATTCCCAGTCAGGGTACATGCCCGGCGTCTCGATCCCCAGTGAGGAGCGTGCAAGAGGCAGCTGATCAATGATTTTCTTTCCTCACTGATGTTTCTATTTGTCTCTCCTTCTCCCTTCCTCTCCGAAATCAAGAAAAATAAAAAGAAGAAGGAATACTAGTTGTGATTCATTTTTAGGCTGAATAATGGTTCCCTAAAGCTAGCCATGCCTTAATCTGAAGAACCTATGAATGTTAATTTAGAGGACAAAAAGGATTTTGCAGGTGTGATTAAGCATCTCGAGATGGCCCTAGCCAGTTTGATTCAGTGCATAGAGTGTCGGTCTGTGGACTGAAGGGTCCCAGGTTCGATTCCGGTCAAGGGCACACGCCTGGGGTTGCAGGCTCGATCCCCAGTAGGGAGCGTGTAGAAGGCAGCCGATCAATGATTCTCTCTCATCATTGATGTTTCTATCTCTCTCTCCCTCTCCCTTCCTCTCTGAAATCAAATAATAAAAAATAAAAACAGAAGAGGAGAGGACACTTTCCAATCCTTGTATGTGGCCAGTATCACTCTGACACCAAAACCAGACAAAGATGTTACAAGAAAAACTACAGATCAACTTTCCTTATGAATTTAAACACAAAAATCCAGAACAAAATACTAGGGACCTGAATCCAACAATATAGAATGTTCCAAAAGAATGTATATACACACTTTGAATAATTATAAAGGTAGCGTTCATTAAAATACATTTCACTTTCAAAACTGAACCAGCAGCTGTTAAAGTGTGTAAACATGTTTGGGGGACACCCTGTATGTAGAAGAGAATTACATACTATGATCAAGTGGGGTTTAGCTCAGGAATACAAGGGTGATTTAACACCACGTGCAGGAAAGAGTGACCATGTCAAGCTGGAGAATGCCGTCCTTAGAAATCCTGCTTGTGAGTTTGGCCCTTGGCTGCCGTCTGGGAACATGCGTCAGGATTGGTAGGAGGGGCTCACTGTGCCTCCGTTGTTTGTACAGACAATGCAGTTGATGCTAAATGCCTGGTTTCCTCTGGGAGTCTGAGAGGGTGCGCCCATGACCAGCGCCTATGAAGACCTTGGGTTCTGAGTCTCAGGTGCGCTTCCCTGGCAGACAGCACTTCACACACGCTGTCCGGCTGCTGAAGGAATGGGCATGTCCTATGTTGACTCCGCTGGCAGAGCCTCCTCTGGGAGCTTTTGGTTTCCTCTGGCCCATGTGTTGTTTCCCTTTGCTCATTTGGCTGTGTGTCCTCTCACTATAGTAAAACTTAGCTGTGAGTGACTACATGCTGAGTCCTCCGACTCCTCCTTGTGACTCGCTGATCCTGAAGGTACTCTTAGGGATCCCCAACACATCTACCCAAATCAATTCGTGTTATGTATCACATTAATAGAATAAAAACCCTAGCCGGTTTGGCCCAGCGGATAGAGCGTCAGCCTGCGGACTGCGGGGACACGCCGGGGTTGTGGGCGTGCAGGAGGCAGCCGATCAATGATTCTCTCTCATCATTGATGTTTCTATCGCTCTCTCCCTCTCCTTTCCTCTCTGAAATTGATACAAACGTATTTTGAAAAAATAGGATAAAGGACAAAAATATGATCATCTCAATAGATGCAGAAAAAAGCATTTGACAAAATGAAACATCCTTTCACAATAAGAATATTCAAAGGGGGAACCTTTCCCCCTTCCTACTTGGGAGTCCATCCTGTGGGACTCTTCCCCCTCCCTACGTGGGAGTCTGTACTTGTTCTTCAATAAATCTCCATCTTTGCTGTTAAAAAAAAAAAGAATATTCAACAAACTAAGAACAGAAGGGAACTTCTATAAGGTGGGAAAGGGTATATAAGAAAAACCCATAGCTAATGGGTTCAACTCAATGCTGAAAGACTGAATGTTGTTCTCTTTTTTTAAAAAAAAATATCTTTATTGATTTCAGAGAGGAAGGGAGAGGGAAAGAGAGAGAGAAACATCAATGATGAGAGAGAATCATTGATTGGCTGCCTCCTGCACGTCCCCTAATGGGGATCGAGCCCGCAACCCAGGCATGTGCCCTTGACCGGAATCGAACCTGGGACCCTTCAGTCCACAGACTGATGCTCTATCCACTGAGCCAAACCAGCTAGGGCTGAATGTTGTTCTCTTAAGATCCAGAACAGGCAAGTATGTCCACTGTTACCACTTGTTTTTAACACTGTTTGGAGGTTCCAGCCAGGGTAATCAGGCAAGAAAAAGAAATAAGATGCACTCATATTAGACTGGAATAAGTAAAACTATCACTATTTACGATGACATGATCTTGTATATAGGAAATTCTAAGAAAACTATTAAAACTAATAAACATGCTCAACAGATTGCAGGATACAAGGTCAATATGTGGACATCAATTGTGTGCTGGCAACTGAACATCCCAAAAATGAATTTAAGAAAACAATTTGTTGTCCTAACTGGTTTGGCTCAGTGGATAGAGTGTCGGCCTGCGAACTGAAGGGTCCCAGGTTTGATTCCGGTCAAGGGCATGTACCTTGGTTGCAGGCACATCCCCAGTAGGGTGTGTGCAGGAGGCAGCTGATCGATGTTTCTCTCTCATCGATGTTTCTAATTCTCTATCCCTCTCCCTTCCTCTCTGTAAAAAATCAATAAAATATGTATATAAAAAAGAAAACAATTTGTTGCAATAACAACGAAAGAATAAAATACTTAGCTATAGAGTTAACAAAAGATATGGAAGACTTGCACAATGAAAGCTACAGGACATTATTGGAAGAAATTAAATAAAATCTAAATAAATAGAAAGACATTATACATTCATAGATCAGAAGACTTGACATTTTAAGGTTGCATTGTACCCCGAATTAATCTACACATTCAATGCAATCTCTATCAAAATCCCAGCTGACTTTTAAAAAAGAAATTGGCAAGCTGTTTTTAATATTTAAATGAAAATGCAAGGGACCAAGAATAGCCAAAATAATCTTGAAAAAGAAGAGAACAGTTGGAGGACTGAAACTTTCTGATTTCAAAATGAAGGATAGGCATGCAGATCATTGAAACAGAATTGACAGTTGAAATATTGTGTGGATACAGAAGTCCCCCCTTATCTATGGATTCCTTTTTTGCAGTTTTATTTATTTATTTATTTGTTTGTTTGTTTGTTTTAAAGTAACATATTTTGTTCAACAACTTTTAAAAAAATATATATTTTATTGGCTTTTCTACAGAGAGGAAGGGAGAGGGATAGAGAGTTAGAAACATCGATGAGAGAGAAACATTGATCAGCTGCCTCCTGCACACACCCTACTGGGGATGTGCCCGCAACCAAGGTACATGCCCTTGACTGGAATCGAACCTGGGACCCTTGAGTCCGCAGGCTGACGCTCTATCCACTGAGCCAAACTGGTCAGGGCTGTTCAACAACTTTTATTTTATTTATTTTTATATATTTTTATAGATGTCAGAGAGGAAGAGAGAGAGATAGAAACATCTATGATGAGAGAGAATCATTGATCAGCAATCTTCTGCACACCCCCTACTAGGGATCGAGCCTGCAATCCAGGCATGTGCCCTTGATTGGAATTGAACCTGGGACCCTTCAGTCTGCAGGCCGACACTCTTTCCACTGAGCCAAACCAGTTCTAGTTATCTGCAATCAACAGTGGTCCAAAAATATTAAATAGAAAATTCCAGAAATAAACAAATCATAAATTTTAAATTGAATGCTGTTCTAAGTTTTGAGATTAAATCTTGTACCATCTTCCCACGCAGGAGGTAGGTCATCCCTCTGTCCAGCATATCCACGCTGTGTATACTATCCACCCATTAGTCACTTGGTAGCCGTCTTGGGGTTCAGATCAGCTGTCACAGTATCGAAGTGCTTGTCAAGTCACCCTGACAGCAACCTAGTGCTGTGTCACAGTGCCTGCGCCATTCACCTCACTTCATCTCATCACACAGCCACTGTATCATCTCATATCTTCACAAGAAGGGTGAGTACAGGGCAATAACGTATTTTGAGAGACCACATTCACATAACTTTTATTATAGTCTATTGCTATAATTGTGCTATTTTATTATTAGTTATTGTGCTAATCTCTTACTGTGCCTAATTTATAAATTAAACTTTTTCATGGGTATGTATGTATAGGAGTTAAGTACTATCCACGGTTTTAGGCCTCCACTGGGAGTTTTGGAATGTATTACCCGCGGTTAAAGGGGGACTTCTGTGTATTAAAACCATTGACTTATTTGCTCTCAGTGGATGAATTGTATGGTATGTGAAGTACATCTCAATAAATTTGTTAAAGAATGTTAAGGGTCAACGATACTCTCTCATCGTTGATGTTTCTATCTCTCCCTCTCCCTTCCTCTCTGAAATCAATAAAAATAGACATATATTTTTAAAAACCCTGGCTGGTTTTGGCTCAGTGGACAGAGCATTGGACTGCGGACTGGAAGGCCCGGGTTCAATTCCAGTCAAGGGCACGTGCTCCGGTTGCGGGCTCGATCCCCAGTAGGGGGTGTGCAGGAGGCGACCGACCCATGATTCTCTCTCATCATTGATGTTTCTCTCTCTCTCCCTCTCCCTTCCTCTCTGAAATCAATAAAAATATATTTTAAAAAAAGAAAGCGTTAGGGGACAGTCGGTATGCCCCTTGGAGGAGAGGCTGGAGCAGCAGGAACAACTTCAGAAGCTATCGGGTCACACATGGCTGAACTCTCACTGAAAAGACGCATCGAGGGTCAGAGGATTCGGGATCAAGTCCTGAGACCCTTCCTCGTCGGAGGGAGGAACGAAGGGGATTGAGGACAGAAGGCTGACTAGGAACAGTCACTAGGGTAGGGGAAACCTGGGTAATGTGGAGCAGCTGAGGCCCAGAGAGGAGTGTTTTGGGAAGGGGGATGGGTTGTGTGTCAAGGCAGCAACGTGGGCAGGAAGGTGCAGATAGCAAGCAGGGCCCAACCCAGACTGCCCTACATCTTTGGCAAAAAGTCACTGGTGGCCCCCCTCCCCCCCAAGTAGCAGAAGGTATAGAAGGAATAGAAAAAAAAGCACAAAGTCTGCTGTCCCACACAACAGGGACAATCTCAGCTCTGCCACTCGTGTTTTATGTGACCTTAGGAAAGACACAGCCTGCATCCTCCCCTCCAGTGGGACCAGCAGGCACTGCTGGCCTGTGAGGGTGGATGAGGAGCCTGGGTGGAGACAGCAGCCCCTGCACACTGCCTGCCTCGCCGTGGGCACTTTAGGTGTTAAAAGCTCTGGCTCCAGCTCGCTGTGTGATCTTGGTCCGTTTCCTTAACCTCTCTGAACCTCAGTTTTCGGAAGGTCCAGGGGAATATTAGCAAAATCAACCTGACTGGCTTATTGCAAGAATTAGCTGAGGAACTGCAAGTAGATCATTTGGCACGGGGCCTGGGAGCAGCAGGGTTCCGTGAAGAAAGAGCTGACGTCCCCTCTGCTCAGCCCTTGCCCGGATGCTGCCTTCGCTGGGTGACATGCATCAGGAGCAGTGGGGGCAGCTCGGACAGCCCAGTTCGGATCCCGCAGGGCTGGCTGGCTGAGGGTCAGGACTGCGAGGTTCGCGCCTTCGCTGGAAGGGGGTGAGGTGTGCATGTGGGGGACGTGGGGAGCCTGCAGCCTCTCCTTCGCTCGTATTGGCTCCCAGACCGGCGACATGACGCCCCCTTGACCCCGGAGAGGCAGCAGCTGCCCTGGGGCAGCCCCCTGGCAGGCGTCCCTCACGTAAGGCCTCTCAACCTTGAGCAGCTGCCCAGTCCACTCCAACAGCTGGGCCCCGAGGGTCATAAATCACTGGTGACACCAGCTGAACATGGTCGCCGGCTGCTCCAGGCCGTGGGGGATGGGGGATGGGGGGGGGAGCAGGCAGGCGGGGGCTCAGAAAC
>NW_005363061.1:494139-498999 GCF_000412655.1 Myotis brandtii
ACCCCTCACTCCCCACCCGCTGCCTTCAAGCCCAGGGTGGCGGCTTTGCATCCCCTGCTGGGCACTTTTAACACCACAGTCCTCTCCACACCACACAACAGAGGCGCCGTGGGCTTATGGGGGAGGCTGCGTGTATATATATATTCACGGAGAGTTGGAAACTGGAAAGTCTGCGGTAAAAGTCACTCGCACACACTATGGGGCCCACAGGCCCGGCTCTCCCGGGGCTGGGGAGGTGGACCCAGCGAATCCGGATTCTTCTAACCCGGGAGCCCAAGGCCAGGGGACCGCGGCCCCAGGACCAGGGTACAGTCCTGCCTGTTCTCGCAGGTTGTCAGGAGGCAGCCTGGATTTCCCCCTTAGCTCCTGAGAGTGGATCCCAGGCAGTTCATGGCTTTTACTTTGCTCCGGAGCCATTTGTCCAGAAAGGTCTGTAATGGCATTTTCCTATTAACACTGTAACAGGCAGTGGAAAGAAACACACTATTCATGACAATTTGCCATTAGGTTAGGAATGGCAGAGAACGGGCAAGGGGTGGAACAAACCTGGGTGTCACCTGTATTCTGCCAACGACACCCTTTTACACCTTGAAAAGACTGGAAAGTAAAGTACAGACGCGGAAACCATTGTTCTCGGGTGCTGGGAGCATTTGCTTATAATTGTCTTTAGCAAAACAAGAATCTAGGGGGCCAGAGTAATGGTTGCCCTGGGGCGGGTGGTGACCGGGAGGGTTTCTGGGGGTGCAGGTGATGGTCTTCCCTCCATTTAGGGAAGGGTGGCTCTGGGGGGGTGTTCACTTTACTCACCAAGCTTTTCCGTGTGTTACCCTACATAATAAAAGGCTAATATGCAAATAGACCAAACGGTGGAACAACCGGAACAACTGAACAACCGGTTGCTATGATGTGCACTGACCACCAGGGGTGGAACATGGCGGGCGTTGGTCACGGTGGGATGGCTGAGCAGGTGAGCAGGGGCGCCAGACCAAGGCAGGGCGCTGGTCGTTGTCATCGGGGCTGGCCCTGGTGGTTACTGAAAATTCTTTACTCGCGCGCCGCGGTTCTGCTGGCACTCGCACCTGCTGCCGGTGCCGGCCCCGCTCGCACCCACTGCTGGCACTGGAGCTGCCACTTGCACCCATTGCCAGTGCTGCCCCACTCGCACCCGCTGCCGGTGCCCGACGCTGGTCCCAATCACTCAGCACCATCAGCGGGTGTGAGTGGTGGCTGCCGGCCCTGATCGCCCCTGAGGGCTTCTCCACCTCCCCCTGCTCCTGACAGGCGATTGGGGCAGCAGCTGCCACTCACACCCGCTGACTACGCCAGCCCCGTTCGCACCTGCTCCTGACACCAGCCCCAATCACTCCACACATTCAGTGGGTGCGAGCAGGGCCAGCACCATCAGCGTGTGGGAGCAGCGGGAGCAAGGCTGCCGAAAAACGGGAGGGGCCGGGGTGGGGGGAGCGCAGAGGATGGGCCGAGACCTGCCCCTGTGCCTACCACAGCCTCACGGCCCACAATTCCTTTCAAGGTGCACGAATTTATGCACTGGGCCCCTAGTACTTCAATAAAATGTTTGCTTTAACAAAAATCTATGAATGATATTTTCTTTTTTGTAGACAAAATATTTTTGAAGGCCCTCATAGGGTGAAAGGGACTTTAGGATTACCCAATCCAATTCCATGCTGTGCTGATGAGAAAGGAAGGCTCCCGGAGTCAGGGGCAGGGCCAGAACTGGCTCCTCAGAACCTCCGGGTTCCCATTCCACTGAACTAGGTGACCTCAGCAAGTAAGTTTATTTACTCCTTTATGTTTTCTCAGTAAGTACGTTTGAATTAAGAAATCTTTTAGAGGACCATGGTTTTATTGATTTTTAAAAGAACCGTGATTACCTTTTGACGTCCTTAAATTAAATAGTCATTGTTTTAGTTAGTTAGTTTTGAATTAGTTATAGATGCCAAAGCTAAAAAATTAAAACAAAACAAAAAAGTACATAATGCAAAACCTCCTTCTCATGGTTTCTTAGGGGCTTTGCCCCACTCCGGCCCCAGGTGCCACTGTAAGGACTTCTGTGCATCGTTCCAGAGGTAGTCTGTGCGTGGTGAACGCGCTCCCCTCTTATTCCCACAGAAGGGAACACTGGACAGCCGTCCCACACCCTGCTCCTTATCAGTTAACAACACACACTGAACCCTGGACATTCTCTCCATCGGTTTGACTCTTGGTTTTTCACTATGAGAACTGTCTGTCCATATCCTCTGTCCATTTTTCTATTTCATTGTTTCATTGGGTTGTCAGTTTTTATAAAAACCAAATTTTTACTTAGAGAATATACTTTATAGAATGAAAAAAATCATACCCGTTCAGCACAAAAATCACAGTTATTTTTGGTGTGGTCCTTTGATGCTCTTTTCCATAGGCATACATATTTAAATATAAATATATATATTTCAGAGATGAGGGGAGAGGGAGAGAAAGATAGAAATATCAATGATGAGAGAGAATCATTGATCGGCTGCCTCCTGCGTGGCCCATACTGAGGATCAAGCCCACAACCTGGGCATGTGCCCTGACCAGGAATCATCAAACCGAGTCCTGGTTCAAAGGTTGACACTCAACCACTGAGCCACACCGGCCAGGCTAGGCATACATATTTTTACACTGTTACAACTGATCATAATAATATGTACCATTTATCGAGGGCTTCCTGGGTGCTAGACAAACAACTGTAGAGGTACATGAAATTTCTAGTTCTGCTTTTTCACATAATGTAGCAGGAGTGGTTTTTCATGTTGCGACATGGTGCTGAGGATTCTCATTTGTAATGGCTGCTTAGCATGCTGTCAAGATAGCATATATACGATCATGTAATTAGCTGTTCTGTGATTGTTAACTTTGATTGCTTCTATTTTCTTATCATTTCTGATTAATAAACCCTTCAAATCTATTTTAAAAATTAAATTCCTACATTGATGTAACTTGCACCTTACCTTAATGTTAAATAAACATCCTTAAAATATTTATAAATATTCAATCATCATAATTAGAATGTTTGCCTTATGAAGTAGAGGGAAATAAAATGGTATCAGTAGTATTGGATAGAAAGGGCGCACACATGTATATTGCACATAGACTACTTATCACCGCTTATGATTTAAAATTTTGGATGGAAAATTATATCACTCAGCTTGCTGCAAAAAGGTTTCATTTCGCTCTTGTCTTCCTCCCTGCCAGGCAAATTCAGAGAGCCCAGCAGAGGGAATGGCCTGAGTAGAAAGAAAGAGGGGTATGGAGTGTCCATGGAGAGACTTAGCAATGAGCCAAGGGGTGATCTTTCACTTTTTTTTTCTTTTGGTTAATCCTCACCTAAGGATATTTTTTCCATTGATTTTTAGAAAGAGTGGAAGGGAGAGAGGGAGAGAGAGAGAGAGAGAGAAAGAGAGAAACATCAATGTGCGAGACACATCAACTGGTTGCCTCCCACAGGGCCCCCGTTGGGGCTAGGGATGGAACCTGCAACTCAGATACATGCCCTTGGCCAGAAATCAAATCCAAGACCCTTTGGTACGCAGGCTGACACTCTACCCACTGAGCCACACCGGCCAGGGCCCACTCTTGCTGTGCGAACTCCTCCCTTGCTGATGCCATCAGCACAAGGTCACACAGCTTGGGTAGCAGAGCTAGCCATGAATTCGTGCTCTGATGTCTCCACTCACTGCCCTTTTCACTGCTCCGAGCTGGGGAAGCTGGGGAATCACAGAGGAGGTGGACCTCCAGGGAATATGGGAGCAGCATAGGATCACCACTCAGCTGCATCGCCCTTGGTGCCAGGCCACGCCGGCCAGGCTTCCTTCAACCCCAACCAGAAATGACAAATCCCGGAGTCCAAACTCGCAAGAACCCAGTACTTACCACGGTGTCTGCCTCCCGGTAATGGATGCCTGCTTTTGTTTTCCTAGCACCTCTTTTTCCACTGGCAGACTGACCCCACCCCATGGCATAGTGGGATGGTCACTCACAGGGCATGGACTGCCACCTGACTGTGGGGCTGGACCCTGTAGTCACGGTTTGGACAATAACGGTGCCCCATCCCTTGTAAAGGGTGACTGGTCAAAGGGGCACGTAGCCTAGTCTTAGCCAATCAGTTCTTCCCAGTCCATTTGCTGCAGGAACATTATAGAATGGACAGGATTCTTCTCTTAGGCTGTGAATTTGAGAGGAGAGCGAGTCTGGCTGTGGCTAAAAGAAATGAGACAAGCATGAAAAGAGAAATTAGAACAAGCAGGGTCAAGAAATGGAGAGCCTCGGCCCCGGCCGATAGCTCAGTTGGTTAGAGCATTGTCCTGATATGCCCGGTCAGGGTACATACAAGAATCAACCAATGAATGCGTAAATTAGTGAAACAACAAACTGATGTTTCTTTCTCTCTCTAAAATCAATAAATTAAAAAAATTTAAAAAACGAAAGAAAGAAATGGAGAGCCTTATCTACCCTGTACCATCCAGCCATGCCTACAGCCATACCTCCCCTGGGCTTCATAATTACCTGGACCAACAAATTACTACCCAATTTCTACCCCAGTTCCTGATTACAGTTCAAGATGAGGACCAAGTATATTTCATCTGGTAGGTTTCCAGGATCACCAGTTATTATTTAGAAAAGTAAAATGCCCCAACCTCAGTGAATAAGTAGAGCGGAATTCTTTATTTTATTTTATTTATTCTATTTTTTTTAATTTATATTTTTACAGAGAGGAAGAGAGAGGGAAAGAGAGTTAGAAACATCGATGAGAGAGAAACACTGAACAGCTGCCTCCTGCACACCCCCCAACTGGAGATGTGCCCGCAACCAAGGTACATG
>NW_005363061.1:499194-502475 GCF_000412655.1 Myotis brandtii
TGCAGGAGGCAGCCAATCAATGATTCTCTCTCATCATTGATGTTTCTATCTCTCCCTCACCCTTCCTCTCTGAAATCAATTTAAAAAAATAAAAATTAAAAAAAAAGCATGGTTCTGAAGCCAGGTTACAC
The DNA here is from genome assembly GCF_000412655.1 of Myotis brandtii. Classification (NCBI taxonomy): domain Eukaryota; kingdom Metazoa; phylum Chordata; class Mammalia; order Chiroptera; family Vespertilionidae; genus Myotis; species Myotis brandtii. The sequence continues at coordinate 499,326 of NW_005363061.1, forward strand.
GGGTTTGTAAACCCACCAGCAGTATAAATCTGGCTATATGACTCTACTTCCCCTAAGCTTCCTTTTCCTTATCTGTATTTATTAAAAATATATTTGTAATTATATTGTCACCTACTATTATGTGCTACAATTAACATTTTTTGAAGCCTTACTGTGTGCCAGGCCCTGTGCTAAGCCCTCTCCAGGGAATGATTGCACAGCAAGTGTGTGTGTGTGGCGGGGGGGGGGGGGGGGGGAGTTCTATGAGTCAATCTAGCTCCACTGGCCTAATTTAACAATTTAACCAGTTTAGAAAAGGGGTTTATTAGCAGGAAATCCCCCCAGCCTATATTAGTTCATCTCTCCCCCTTCCTTGCTTCTCCTTAAGGGAAGGGGAGCGAACCTAAGGCTTAGAGTTAATCATTTACTAGTGGGTGGGGTCACGTTTAAACGGTGGGCAGGTGCCCGTGGCCTTTCCGGTCTCCCCGTCATAGGCTGTGTGGGACAGAAGGCTGGTCTCACTCTCTCGCAGCTTTTCCACCTACACCTGCGAGAAGGTGAGTCAGTTTGCACTGTGGGCCCAGCTGACTTCATTTCTGGGGTTGAGAGTAGAAAGGCCGGATGTAGGCCCAGGCCTAAGCCCAATTCTCAACACCGTTAGCCAAAAGCCCTGGATTGTAGTTATAGATTGCCCAGTTGGATGGAGTACTTTTATCATATGCTCAAGTAACCTGTGACGATTCAGGTACATGGGCTCGGCAAATAGAGAAAGGAGAGACTGAGAGAAAAACTAATGATTTGAATAATATCGGGGATTCTACCCATCATTCATCTCAATGAGTTTCTGGACCAGAGGGGGAGAGAGAAGACCCAAATCTGCAGTTGCTCCAATCTGCTCAGTTCCAACATGCCCCTAGAGTGCGGGCAGCTCATCTTACTAAATGTGGTCCTAACCTAAGGGTGGGAATTTTCCATAAAACATTAGACACCAGCTGAGAAGTATCCTCTGGTGCTCACCAATGATTTCTTTCTCTAAAATAGGCGGGGAAATTGGTTGTGTTGGACTCAGTGTGGGACAGGACAGTTGCCCACATGGCTCCTTCCTAGGGATTTTGAAGAGCACTTTTTAAAAATATATATTTTTTTATTAATTTCAGAGAGGAAGGGAGAGGGAGAGACAGAGAAACATCAATGATGAGAAAGAATTATTTATTGGCTGCCTCCTGCACGTTCCCCACTGGGGATCGAGCCCGAAACCCGGGCATGTGCTCTTGACCGGAATTGAACTTGGGATCCTTCAGTCCGCAGGCCAATGCTCTACCCACTGCGCCAAACCAGCTAGGGCTTGAACAGCACTTTTAACCTTAAGCAACTTTCACCTTAACTGCTAGCTTTAGTGTCTGCTCCAAGTTAGACTTCTGTGTTCACCCTGTGGGTCAGAGCCCTGGAGGAGAGAAGAGGTGAGACGCATCCTGGGCACCTAAACGACGAGTTCCTTGTGCTCAGAGAGGGTGAAGCGCCCCACCCGTGGTGGTTGCACAGCTGAGTGGCAGAGCCTGGATTCAAACCCAGGTCTCCCTGGAGGCACAGCTCCTGCTCCTATCACTCGACTGCCTCCATGGCCTAACTTCGTAATTCACTCAATTTTGCTCTTTCAAAGCTCAAACCAGGGAAGCTGGAGGGAACAGGTAAGCATCCAATACAACCACTCACCCAGCACACTTCACTTTCTCCGACTTTTCTAAACAGGATTGTCGCTTCCTGTTTAGAATTTACATATACATACACCTATCTACTATGGCCTATATTACAATGTTTTACAAAATAAAATTGCTTTTCTCCTGCCCAGATTATGATCTCCTTTGTGGCCTCATTCATCCCTGTATCTTCATTCATTCATGCAACGAATCTTTTTGAGTCACTTCCTATTCCATGCGTGGGAGCAGCTCCATCAGTGTCTGTGGAAGGGATGAATGGATTGGTGAGTGGTTGCTACCCTGATGAATGCTGTGTGTTGCTAGGTGACTAACTCTAGTGATGATTAGAGAGGGAGGGGGTGAGTGCTGTTGTGTGAGATGAGAGTAAGCCTCTATACACCTTCCTGCAGGATCAGGGAAGCGTCGTGGGTGGGAGTTCCACACTTCAGCACTGCCAACGAGGCAGGGGTGAGGGTGGGCTTCTGACAGTGATTTCCATTGTGCATGGGGAGAGGGAGGGCGGGAGGAGGGAGCTGTGTTAGAATCTTTCCAGTATAGAAGAGCAGTTTGAGAAATCCCTAAGAGGCTATCTTTCCTCTATCCTTCGAGTGGAGAATCATTGAGTTACAAGCTTTCTAAATAAGAGTAATGAAGAAACTGAAGGGGCAGGTTCAACACAAGCGTCTACCCAGTGGTTCTCAACCTTCTGGCCCTTTAAATACAGTTCCTCATGTTGTGACCCAACCATAAAATTACTTTCTTTTTTTTTTTTTAAATATATTTTATTGATTTTTCACAGAGAGGAAGGGAGAGGGATAGAGAGTTAGAAACATTGATGAGATGAGAGAGAAACACCAATCAGCTGCCTCCTGCACACTCCCCACTGGGGATGTGCCCGAAACCAAGGTACATGCCCTTGACCAGAATCGAACCTGGGACCCTTGAGTCTGCAGGCCGACGCTCTATCCACTGAGCCAAACCAAACCGGTTACCATAAAACTACTTTCGTTGCTACTTCATAACTGTAATGTTGCTACTGTTATGAATCGTAATGTAAATATCTGATATGCAGGATGGTCTTAGGCGACCCCTGTGAAAGGGTCGTTCGACCGCCAAAGGGGTTGCAACCTACAGGTTGAGAACCGCTGGTCTGCACAGACACCTGCGAGGGCCCAGAAGGTAGAAGTGAGAGAAGCTACTGCTACCCAGCACAGAGATGCTCACCTGGAGGAACGGTGGGCCCAATGTTGCAAGACCTTCCAAATTTTCAGGAGAGGCCACACGTGCAGGTTTTAATGCATAATCTCCCAATTTTTATTTTTATTATTATTATTTTTTAATATATTTTATTGATTTTTTACAGAGAGGAAGGGAGAGAGATAGAGAGTTAGAAACATCGATCAGCTGCTTCCTGCACATTTCCTACTGGGGATGTGCCCGCAACCCAGGTACATGCCCTTGACCGGAATCGAAC